>NW_028135466.1:0-186000 GCF_964662115.1 Mustela nivalis | reverse complement strand
GCATTCCAATTGTCTCCTAGCAACAAGACAGTTTAGATCTGATGGCTCTGCGGGAGCAACCTCGGTGGCTGAGTTGAAATGGACTTTCCTGAGGATGTGTCCTAATGTGTTTTTGTGTCCATGAGGGCCTTGGAATGGGGCGGTGGCACCGGCAACCTGAAGTACTTTCCTAAGCTTTGGACATGGCTCCCATGCACAGGTTTACTTGTGAAGACGAGATGAGTTCTGAAGGGTGCCTCAGGAAAACCCCTATGCTCGTATTGGAATCAGGCTTTTGAGGACACATGCCTGTAACCCATAGCAATGGATCCTATTATGGCCTAGGGTCCTGTCTGGTTCAATCTTCTTCTCTGGGGACATCCATCTATGGTATGAGTGGAGGTCGATTATCAGCTGGTGTCAGACACCCCTTGTTTGTTCCGGGTGACCCACACTATTGGGATGGCCTAAGGGTCGTTGGAGGTTTCTCCTAATTTGTACGATTTTGGACCATGGAATGGGCAGAATTCCCATGGATTGGTAGGCACAGTCCTAATGTGTGGCTCCAGGGGCCCAGCCTGGAGGATGTGTGGCCCAAGACTTTGAGGACAGAAGTCTGAAAACACAAACTCAGCTTAGGTTTGGGGACGTAGGTATGGCAGGCCCGATCTACAAACCATGAGAAGAACTCTACAGGATATGAAGAAAGTGCGAGTCTGTGGCGATTGCTCAGGCTTTTGTCTCTGGATTTTGTATCAGTGATGGCCGTGGAATGTCGAGAAGGCCTCATGGGCCATGGACGAATCTTCCTCTCTGAGGATTTGGCCCGATTCCCAATTGCTTTTCGTCAATCTGTGGGATGGGAGGACTCATTTCAGTTTTGTTACCTCAGGTGTCCCACCAAAAGAGGAATTCCAAAGCAAAGCCGTGGGGAAGACTGAAGGGACAATCCGAACTATGGTTAAAAATTGGGGCCTAGGGGCATGGCAAGCCCAATATGCTATCTCTTCATCCAGCCACTGCGTGGCCTTACTTGAGGACTGGGCTCAGCCTGAGGGTCACAATGTGTGTTTGTGACCAATGTGGCCCGCGAGCATGCGCGGGGCCTCATGGGCCACACTGGTATCAACGACACTGAACGTTGGACAACATGCCAACCACAAGGCTTCTTGCAATGGGGAAGGAGTTCTGATTTCCTCATCACCTTCAACATGGACAGTGATTGGAGATAAGGTCTAGGTTCTGAAACCTGAAAACCGAGGTTGGGAAGAGATGACGACCTAAGGCCATGGCGGCTCGATGTGCTCAGTGTGCGGCCAGCTGTCTGGGAGGGGCCAGGGGGTCCAGGCTCAGGTTGTGTCAGAAAGGGCATTAGTGCCCTGGTCAGCCTATGTATTTGGGGTACAGCCAAGGTCGGTGCAGGTTGATCCTCATTTGGGGATACTGGGTAGCCCCAGAAGACAATGTTTTTTATCTGGAGGGCAGGCAGAGTGCTGCATTGTAGTTCTGGATTGCCAAACTGGAGGCCTTGTGGGCCAGTAGTCTGACGACAAAAGTCTGAGAACACAAGCTAGGCTTAGGTTTCTGGGTGAGGCCATGGCAGGCACAATCTACAGACCTGAATCGAGATCTCAGTGCATCTGAAGTCAGGGCGAGGATCAGACGATCGCTCAGGTTGGAGTTTCTGTCCCTGATGGCCCCTTCATGAATGGGGGGGCATCACGAGGCCATGGGGGTTTTCCCATGATGGGAGTTGTGAGAAGCTCCAAACTGCAGAGAGTCTTCGGCAGGACAATTGAGACCTGTTGTTTGGCTCCAGGCCAATGATTCTGAGCAGGGTTCTAAGGATGGATGGCTGGGTAGCCCACCTCGCATTCCAATTGTCTCCTAGCAACAAGACAGTTTAGATCTCCTGGATCTGTGGGGAGCTACCGAGGATGCTGAGTTGAAATGCACACCCCTGGGGATGGGTCCGAATGTGCTTTTGTGTCTATGGAGACCTTGGAATGAAGCGGTGGCACTGGGGCCCTAAAGGGTTCTCCTAAACAGAGGCTTTGACACAGCTCCAACGTGCAAGTTTCCCATGTGTAGATGAGATGTTTTCTGATGGGTGAAACAAGAAACAGCTATATGCTGCTTTTGAAATCCAGGCCTCTGAGGAGAGATGCCTGGAAACCAAAGCAATGGATCTGATTAGTGCCTAGGGGCCTGTTCTTTCCTTTTTACCTCTGAGGACATCTGTCTATGGGTCTGAGTGCAGGTAGGGGCTCATTTGGGCTCAGATTGCCCCTGTTTTTCCTGGGAAGCTACCACTATTGAGATATATCAGGGACTTTGGAGGTTTATCCTATTAGAAGGGTTGTGGCCATTGGAATGGGCACACACAATTCCCTTGGAGAGGGCAAGTACAGTCCTCAGGTTTGGCTCCAGCGGCCTGAGCCTGTAGGTTGTGTCGTCCAGCCCCTTTTGGACAGTTGTCTGAAAACACAATCTCGGCTTATGTTTCAGGTCATAGGTATGGCAGGACTGATCTACAGACCATGAGGAGAACTTTTCGGGATTTGAAAGAAGGGCGAGTGTGAGGCTCCTGCTCAAGTTTTTGTCTCGGGATATCGTGTCACTCATGGTCGTGGAATTTCTGGGTGACTTCATGGGAAATGGACGAGTCTTACTCTCTGGTGGTTTGGCCCCGTCCAAAGAGTTTGGGTTCATTCTGTGGGCTGGAAGAAGTCCGTTTTATTTTGTTGTTGTTGTTGTTGTTGTTGTTGTTGTTGTTGTTTTCTTTTTTAACCTCAGGTGTCCCACCAAATGAGGGATTTCAGAGTAGAGCCCTAGGAGGGGCGACTGGACAATCAGAAATCTGGTTAAAAATTGGGACCTAGGGACATGTCAAGCCCATTATGACATCTAATGGTCCAGCCACTGAGAGGACTTACTAGAGGACAGGACTCATGCTGAGGGTCACAATGCGTGTGTATGCCCTCGTCGCACTCAAGAATGGGCGGGGCCTCAGGGTTTCTCCTACACTGATCGTTGGACAACGTGCCAACCACAAGGGTTCTTGCCATGGGTAAGGAGGAGTTCTGATTTCTGCATCAGACTCACCCCTGGGCAGTGATTGGAGATAAGGTCTCGGTTCTGAAGCCTGAAAACTGAGGTAGGGAAGAGATGATGACCTAAGGCCATGGCGGGTTTTATGTGCTCAGTGTGCGGTCAGCTTTCTGGGTGTTGGTCAGGAGGTCCGGGCTCAGGATGTGTTCGACAGTGCATTAGTGCCCAGGTTAGACTATATAATTTGGGTAAAGTCGAGTGCTGTGTAGGTTTACCCTCATTTAAGGTGCCTGGGAAGCTCATGAGGCAATCATTTTTTTTCTAGAGGGCAGGCAGAGTGCTGCATTGTGGGTCCGGAATTGCCAAACTTGAGGGCTTTGGGGCCAGGAGTGTGAGGATGGAAGTCTGAGAAGACAAGCTAGACTTGGGTTTCAGGGCGAGGGCACGGCAGGTACCCCCTGCAGATCTGAACCAATATCTCATGCATCTGAAGTCAGGGCGAGGATCAGACGTTGGCTCAGGTGGGAGTTTCTGAGCATGACGGCCGCTTCATGAAGGGAGCGGAATCTCGAGACCATTGAGGTTTTCCCACGTTGGGAGTTGTGGGATGCCCCCTTCCAGGATTCCTTCTTCCGGACAATTGAGACCTGTTGGACAGCTCCAGGACATCCCATATGGAATGACTCCAGAGCACCGTTCGCGGATGGATGCCTGGGAAGCCCGCCTCGCATTCCAATTGTCTCCTAGCAACAAGACAGTTTAGATCTGATGGCTCTGCGGGAGCAACCTCGGTGGCTGAGTTGAAATGGACTTTCCTGAGGATGTGTCCTAATGTGTTTTTGTGTCCATGAGGGCCTTGGAATGGGGCGGTGGCACCGGCAACCTGAAGTACTTTCCTAAGCTTTGGACATGGCTCCCATGCACAGGTTTACTTGTGGAGACGAGATGAGTTCTGATGGGTGCCTCAGGAAAACCCCTATGCTCGTATTGGAATCAGGCTTTTGAGGACACATGCCTGTAACCCATAGCAATGGATCCTATTATGGCCTAGGGTCCTGTCTGGTTCAATCTTCTTCTCTGGGGACATCCATCTATGGTATGAGTGGAGGTCGATTATCAGCTGGTGTCAGACACCCCTTGTTTGTTCCGGGTGACCCACACTATTGGGATGGCCTAAGGGTCGTTGGAGGTTTCTCCTAATTTGTACGATTTTGGACCATGGAATGGGCAGAATTCCCATGGATTGGTAGGCACAGTCCTAATGTGTGGCTCCAGGGGCCCAGCCTGGAGGATGTGTGGCCCAAGACTTTGAGGACAGAAGTCTGAAAACACAAACTCAGCTTAGGTTTGGGGACGTAGGTATGGCAGGCCCGATCTACAAACCATGAGAAGAACTCTACAGGATATGAAGAAAGTGCGAGTCTGTGGCGATTGCTCAGGCTTTTGTCTCTGGATTTTGTATCAGTGATGGCCGTGGAATGTCGAGAAGGCCTCATGGGCCATGGACGAATCTTCCTCTCTGAGGATTTGGCCCGATTCCCAATTGCTTTTCGTCAATCTGTGGGATGGGAGGACTCATTTCAGTTTTGTTACCTCAGGTGTCCCACCAAAAGAGGAATTCCAAAGCAAAGCCGTGGGGAAGACTGAAGGGACAATCCGAACTATGGTTAAAAATTGGGGCCTAGGGGCATGGCAAGCCCAATATGCTATCTCTTCATCCAGCCACTGCGTGGCCTTACTTGAGGACTGGGCTCAGCCTGAGGGTCACAATGTGTGTTTGTGACCAATGTGGCCCGTGAGCATGGGCGGGGCCTCATGGGCCACACTGGTATCAAGGACACTGAACGTTGGACAACATGCCAACCACAAGGTTTCTTGCCATGGGGAAGGAGTTCTGATTTCCTCATCACCTTCAACATGGACAGTGATTGGAGATAAGGTCTAGGTTCTGAAACCTGAAAACCGATGTTGGGAAGAGATGACGACCTAAGGCCATGGCGGCTCGATGTGCTCAGTGTGCGGCCAGCTGTCTGGGAGGGGCCAGGGGTTCCAGGCTCAGGCTGTGTCAGAAAGGGCATTAGTGCCCTGGTCAGCCTATGTATTTGGGGTACAGCCAAGGTCGGTGCAGGTTGATCCTCATTTGGGGTTACTGGGTAGCCCCAGAAGACAATGTTTTTTATCTGGAGGGCAGGCAGAGTGCTGCATTGTAGTTCTGGATTGCCAAACTGGAGGCCTTGTGGGCCAGTAGTCTGACGACAAAAGTCTGAGAACACAAGCTAGGCTTAGGTTTCTGGGTGAGGCCATGGCAGGCACAATCTACAGACCTGAATCGAGATCTCAGTGCATCTGAAGTCAGGGCGAGGATCAGACGATCGCTCAGGTTGGAGTTTCTGTCCCTGATGGCCCCTTCATGAATGGGGGGGCATCACGAGGCCATGGGGGTTTTCCCATGATGGGAGTTGTGAGAAGCTCCAAACTGCAGAGAGTCTTCTGCAGGACAATTGAGACCTGTTGTTTGGCTCCAGGCCAATGATTCTGAGAAGGGTTCTAAGGATGGATGGCTGGGTAGCCCACCTCGCATTCCAATTGTCTCCTAGCAACAAGACAGTTTAGATCTCCTGGATCTGTGGGGAGCTACCGAGGATGCTGAGTTGAAATGCACACCCCTGGGGATGGGTCCAAATGTGCTTTTGTGTCTATGGAGACCTTGGAATGAAGCGGTGGCACTGGGGCCCTAAAGGGTTCTCCTAAACAGAGGCTTTGACACAGCTCCAACGTGCAAGTTTCCCATGTGTAGATGAGATGTTTTCTGATGGGTGAAACAAGAAACAGCTATATGCTGCTTTTGAAATCCAGGCCTCTGAGGAGAGATGCCTGGAAACCAAAGCAATGGATCTGATTAGTGCCTAGGGGCCTGTTCTTTCCTTTTTACCTCTGAGGACATCTGTCTATGGGTCTGAGTGCAGGTAGGGGCTCATTTGGACTCAGATTGCCCCTGTTTTTCCTGGGAAGCTACCACTATTGAGATATATCAGGGACTTTGGAGGTTTATCCTATTAGAAGGGTTGTGGCCATTGGAATGGGCACACACAATTCCCTTGGAGAGGGCAAGTACAGTCCTCAGGTTTGGCTCCAGCGGCCTGAGCCTGTAGGTTGTGTCGTCCAGCCCCTTTTGGACAGTTGTCTGAAAACACAATCTCGGCTTATGTTTCAGGTCATAGGTATGGCAGGACTGATCTACAGACCATGAGGAGAACTTTTCGGGATTTGAAAGAAGGGCGAGTGTGAGGCTCCTGCTCAAGTTTTTGTCTCGGGATATCGTGTCACTCATGGTCGTGGAATTTCTGGGTGACTTCATGGGAAATGGACGAGTCTTACTCTCTGGTGGTTTGGCCCCGTCCAAAGAGTTTGGGTTCATTCTGTGGGCTGGAAGAAGTCCGTTTTATTTTGTTGTTGTTGTTGTTGTTGTTGTTGTTGTTGTTGTTTTCTTTTTTAACCTCAGGTGTCCCACCAAATGAGGGATTTCAGAGTAGAGCCCTAGGAGGGGCGACTGGACAATCAGAAATCTGGTTAAAAATTGGGACCTAGGGACATGTCAAGCCCATTATGACATCTAATGGTCCAGCCACTGAGAGGACTTACTAGAGGACAGGACTCATGCTGAGGGTCACAATGCGTGTGTATGCCCTCGTCGCACTCAAGAATGGGCGGGGCCTCAGGGTTTCTCCTACACTGATCGTTGGACAACGTGCCAACCACAAGGGTTCTTGCCATGGGTAAGGAGGAGTTCTGATTTCTGCATCAGACTCACCCCTGGGCAGTGATTGGAGATAAGGTCTCGGTTCTGAAGCCTGAAAACTGAGGTAGGGAAGAGATGATGACCTAAGGCCATGGCGGGTTTTATGTGCTCAGTGTGCGGTCAGCTTTCTGGGTGTTGGTCAGGAGGTCCGGGCTCAGGATGTGTTCGACAGTGCATTAGTGCCCAGGTTAGACTATATAATTTGGGTAAAGTCGAGTGCTGTGTAGGTTTACCCTCATTTAAGGTGCCTGGGAAGCTCATGAGGCAATCATTTTTTTTCTAGAGGGCAGGCAGAGTGCTGCATTGTGGGTCCGGAATTGCCAAACTTGAGGGCTTTGGGGCCAGGAGTGTGAGGATGGAAGTCTGAGAAGACAAGCTAGACTTGGGTTTCAGGGCGAGGGCACGGCAGGTACCCCCTGCAGATCTGAACCAATATCTCATGCATCTGAAGTCAGGGCGAGGATCAGACGTTGGCTCAGGTGGGAGTTTCTGAGCATGACGGCCGCTTCATGAAGGGAGCGGAATCTCGAGACCATTGAGGTTTTCCCACGTTGGGAGTTGTGGGATGCCCCCTTCCAGGATTCCTTCTTCCGGACAATTGAGACCTGTTGGACAGCTCCAGGACATCCCATATGGAATGACTCCAGAGCACCGTTCGCGGATGGATGCCTGGGAAGCCCGCCTCGCATTCCAATTGTCTCCTAGCAACAAGACAGTTTAGATCTGATGGCTCTGCGGGAGCAACCTCGGTGGCTGAGTTGAAATGGACTTTCCTGAGGATGTGTCCTAATGTGTTTTTGTGTCCATGAGGGCCTTGGAATGGGGCGGTGGCACCGGCAACCTGAAGTACTTTCCTAAGCTTTGGACATGGCTCCCATGCACAGGTTTACTTGTGGAGACGAGATGAGTTCTGATGGGTGCCTCAGGAAAACCCCTATGCTCGTATTGGAATCAGGCTTTTGAGGACACATGCCTGTAACCCATAGCAATGGATCCTATTATGGCCTAGGGTCCTGTCTGGTTCAATCTTCTTCTCTGGGGACATCCATCTATGGTATGAGTGGAGGTCGATTATCAGCTGGTGTCAGACACCCCTTGTTTGTTCCGGGTGACCCACACTATTGGGATGGCCTAAGGGTCGTTGGAGGTTTCTCCTAATTTGTACGATTTTGGACCATGGAATGGGCAGAATTCCCATGGATTGGTAGGCACAGTCCTAATGTGTGGCTCCAGGGGCCCAGCCTGGAGGATGTGTGGCCCAAGACTTTGAGGACAGAAGTCTGAAAACACAAACTCAGCTTAGGTTTGGGGACGTAGGTATGGCAGGCCCGATCTACAAACCATGAGAAGAACTCTACAGGATATGAAGAAAGTGCGAGTCTGTGGCGATTGCTCAGGCTTTTGTCTCTGGATTTTGTATCAGTGATGGCCGTGGAATGTCGAGAAGGCCTCATGGGCCATGGACGAATCTTCCTCTCTGAGGATTTGGCCCGATTCCCAATTGCTTTTCGTCAATCTGTGGGATGGGAGGACTCATTTCAGTTTTGTTACCTCAGGTGTCCCACCAAAAGAGGAATTCCAAAGCAAAGCCGTGGGGAAGACTGAAGGGACAATCCGAACTATGGTTAAAAATTGGGGCCTAGGGGCATGGCAAGCCCAATATGCTATCTCTTCATCCAGCCACTGCGTGGCCTTACTTGAGGACTGGGCTCAGCCTGAGGGTCACAATGTGTGTTTGTGACCAATGTGGCCCGTGAGCATGGGCGGGGCCTCATGGGCCACACTGGTATCAAGGACACTGAACGTTGGACAACATGCCAACCACAAGGTTTCTTGCCATGGGGAAGGAGTTCTGATTTCCTCATCACCTTCAACATGGACAGTGATTGGAGATAAGGTCTAGGTTCTGAAACCTGAAAACCGATGTTGGGAAGAGATGACGACCTAAGGCCATGGCGGCTCGATGTGCTCAGTGTGCGGCCAGCTGTCTGGGAGGGGCCAGGGGTTCCAGGCTCAGGCTGTGTCAGAAAGGGCATTAGTGCCCTGGTCAGCCTATGTATTTGGGGTACAGCCAAGGTCGGTGCAGGTTGATCCTCATTTGGGGTTACTGGGTAGCCCCAGAAGACAATGTTTTTTATCTGGAGGGCAGGCAGAGTGCTGCATTGTAGTTCTGGATTGCCAAACTGGAGGCCTTGTGGGCCAGTAGTCTGACGACAAAAGTCTGAGAACACAAGCTAGGCTTAGGTTTCTGGGTGAGGCCATGGCAGGCACAATCTACAGACCTGAATCGAGATCTCAGTGCATCTGAAGTCAGGGCGAGGATCAGACGATCGCTCAGGTTGGAGTTTCTGTCCCTGATGGCCCCTTCATGAATGGGGGGGCATCACGAGGCCATGGGGGTTTTCCCATGATGGGAGTTGTGAGAAGCTCCAAACTGCAGAGAGTCTTCTGCAGGACAATTGAGACCTGTTGTTTGGCTCCAGGCCAATGATTCTGAGAAGGGTTCTAAGGATGGATGGCTGGGTAGCCCACCTCGCATTCCAATTGTCTCCTAGCAACAAGACAGTTTAGATCTCCTGGATCTGTGGGGAGCTACCGAGGATGCTGAGTTGAAATGCACACCCCTGGGGATGGGTCCAAATGTGCTTTTGTGTCTATGGAGACCTTGGAATGAAGCGGTGGCACTGGGGCCCTAAAGGGTTCTCCTAAACAGAGGCTTTGACACAGCTCCAACGTGCAAGTTTCCCATGTGTAGATGAGATGTTTTCTGATGGGTGAAACAAGAAACAGCTATATGCTGCTTTTGAAATCCAGGCCTCTGAGGAGAGATGCCTGGAAACCAAAGCAATGGATCTGATTAGTGCCTAGGGGCCTGTTCTTTCCTTTTTACCTCTGAGGACATCTGTCTATGGGTCTGAGTGCAGGTAGGGGCTCATTTGGACTCAGATTGCCCCTGTTTTTCCTGGGAAGCTACCACTATTGAGATATATCAGGGACTTTGGAGGTTTATCCTATTAGAAGGGTTGTGGCCATTGGAATGGGCACACACAATTCCCTTGGAGAGGGCAAGTACAGTCCTCAGGTTTGGCTCCAGCGGCCTGAGCCTGTAGGTTGTGTCGTCCAGCCCCTTTTGGACAGTTGTCTGAAAACACAAACTCGGCTTATGTTTCAGGTCATAGGTATGGCAGGACTGATCTACAGACCATGAGGAGAACTTTTCGGGATTTGAAAGAAGGGCGAGTGTGAGGCTCCTGCTCAAGTTTTTGTCTCGGGATATCGTGTCACTCATGGTCGTGGAATTTCTGGGTGACTTCATGGGAAATGGACGAGTCTTACTCTCTGGTGGTTTGGCCCCGTCCAAAGAGTTTGGGTTCATTCTGTGGGCTGGAAGAAGTCCGTTTTATTTTGTTGTTGTTGTTGTTGTTGTTTTCTTTTTTAACCTCAGGTGTCCCACCAAATGAGGGATTTCAGAGTAGAGCCCTAGGAGGGGCGACTGGACAATCAGAAATCTGGTTAAAAATTGGGGCCTAGGGACATGTCAAGCCCATTATGACATCTAATGGTCCAGCCACTGAGAGGACTTACTAGAGGACAGGACTCATGCTGAGGGTCACAATGCGTGTGTATACCCTCGTCGCACTCAAGAATGGGCGGGGCCTCAGGGTTTCTCCTACACTGATCGTTGGACAACGTGCCAACCACAAGGGTTCTTGCTATGGGTAAGGAGGAGTTCTGATTTCTGCATCAGACTCACCCCTGGGCAGTGATTGGAGATAAGGTCTCGGTTCTGAAGCCTGAAAACTGAGGTAGGGAAGAGATGATGACCTAAGGCCATGGCGGGTTTTATGTGCTCAGTGTGCGGTCAGCTTTCTGGGTGTTGGTCAGGAGGTCCGGGCTCAGGATGTGTTCGACAGTGCATTAGTGCCCAGGTTAGACTATATAATTTGGGTAAAGTCGAGTGCTGTGTAGGTTTACCCTCATTTAAGGTGCCTGGGCAGCTCATGAGGCAATAATTTTTTTCTCTAGAGGGCAGGCAGAGTGCTGCATTGTGGGTCCGGAATTGCCAAACTTGAGGGCTTTGGGGCCAGGAGAGTGAGGATGGAAGTCTGAGAAGACAAGCTAGACTTGGGTTTCAGGGCGAGGGCACGGCAGGTACCCCCTGCAGATCTGAACCAATATCTCATGCATCTGAAGTCAGGGCGAGGATCAGACGTTGGCTCAGGTGGGAGTTTCTGAGCATGACGGCCGCTTCATGAAGGGAGCGGAATCTCGAGACCATTGAGGTTTTCCCACGTTGGGAGTTGTGGGATGCCCCCTTCCAGGATTCCTTCTTCCGGACAATTGAGACCTGTTGGACAGCTCCAGGACATCCCATATGGAATGACTCCAGAGCACCGTTCGCGGATGGATGCCTGGGAAGCCCGCCTCGCATTCCAATTGTCTCCTAGCAACAAGACAGTTTAGATCTGATGGCTCTGCGGGAGCAACCTCGGTGGCTGAGTTGAAATGGACTTTCCTGAGGATGTGTCCTAATGTGTTTTTGTGTCCATGAGGGCCTTGGAATGGGGCGGTGGCACCGGCAACCTGAAGTACTTTCCTAAGCTTTGGACATGGCTCCCATGCACAGGTTTACTTGTGGAGACGAGATGAGTTCTGATGGGTGCCTCAGGAAAACCCCTATGCTCGTATTGGAATCAGGCTTTTGAGGACACATGCCTGTAACCCATAGCAATGGATCCTATTATGGCCTAGGGTCCTGTCTGGTTCAATCTTCTTCTCTGGGGACATCCATCTATGGTATGAGTGGAGGTCGATTATCAGCTGGTGTCAGACACCCCTTGTTTGTTCCGGGTGACCCACACTATTGGGATGGCCTAAGGGTCGTTGGAGGTTTCTCCTAATTTGTACGATTTTGGACCATGGAATGGGCAGAATTCCCATGGATTGGTAGGCACAGTCCTAATGTGTGGCTCCAGGGGCCCAGCCTGGAGGATGTGTGGCCCAAGACTTTGAGGACAGAAGTCTGAAAACACAAACTCAGCTTAGGTTTGGGGACGTAGGTATGGCAGGCCCGATCTACAAACCATGAGAAGAACTCTACAGGATATGAAGAAAGTGCGAGTCTGTGGCGATTGCTCAGGCTTTTGTCTCTGGATTTTGTATCAGTGATGGCCGTGGAATGTCGAGAAGGCCTCATGGGCCATGGACGAATCTTCCTCTCTGAGGATTTGGCCCGATTCCCAATTGCTTTTCGTCAATCTGTGGGATGGGAGGACTCATTTCAGTTTTGTTACCTCAGGTGTCCCACCAAAAGAGGAATTCCAAAGCAAAGCCGTGGGGAAGACTGAAGGGACAATCCGAACTATGGTTAAAAATTGGGGCCTAGGGGCATGGCAAGCCCAATATGCTATCTCTTCATCCAGCCACTGCGTGGCCTTACTTGAGGACTGGGCTCAGCCTGAGGGTCACAATGTGTGTTTGTGACCAATGTGGCCCGCGAGCATGGGCGGGGCCTCATGGGCCACACTGGTATCAACGACACTGAACGTTGGACAACATGCCAACCACAAGGCTTCTTGCAATGGGGAAGGAGTTCTGATTTCCTCATCACCTTCAACATGGACAGTGATTGGAGATAAGGTCTAGGTTCTGAAACCTGAAAACCGAGGTTGGGAAGAGATGACGACCTAAGGCCATGGCGGCTCGATGTGCTCAGTGTGCGGCCAGCTGTCTGGGAGGGGCCAGGGGGTCCAGGCTCAGGTTGTGTCAGAAAGGGCATTAGTGCCCTGGTCAGCCTATGTATTTGGGGTACAGCCAAGGTCGGTGCAGGTTGATCCTCATTTGGGGATACTGGGTAGCCCCAGAAGACAATGTTTTTTATCTGGAGGGCAGGCAGAGTGCTGCATTGTAGTTCTGGATTGCCAAACTGGAGGCCTTGTGGGCCAGTAGTCTGACGACAAAAGTCTGAGAACACAAGCTAGGCTTAGGTTTCTGGGTGAGGCCATGGCAGGCACAATCTACAGACCTGAATCGAGATCTCAGTGCATCTGAAGTCAGGGCGAGGATCAGACGATCGCTCAGGTTGGAGTTTCTGTCCCTGATGGCCCCTTCATGAATGGGGGGGCATCACGAGGCCATGGGGGTTTTCCCATGATGGGAGTTGTGAGAAGCTCCAAACTGCAGAGAGTCTTCGGCAGGACAATTGAGACCTGTTGTTTGGCTCCAGGCCAATGATTCTGAGCAGGGTTCTAAGGATGGATGGCTGGGTAGCCCACCTCGCATTCCAATTGTCTCCTAGCAACAAGACAGTTTAGATCTCCTGGATCTGTGGGGAGCTACCGAGGATGCTGAGTTGAAATGCACACCCCTGGGGATGGGTCCGAATGTGCTTTTGTGTCTATGGAGACCTTGGAATGAAGCGGTGGCACTGGGGCCCTAAAGGGTTCTCCTAAACAGAGGCTTTGACACAGCTCCAACGTGCAAGTTTCCCATGTGTAGATGAGATGTTTTCTGATGGGTGAAACAAGAAACAGCTATATGCTGCTTTTGAAATCCAGGCCTCTGAGGAGAGATGCCTGGAAACCAAAGCAATGGATCTGATTAGTGCCTAGGGGCCTGTTCTTTCCTTTTTACCTCTGAGGACATCTGTCTATGGGTCTGAGTGCAGGTAGGGGCTCATTTGGGCTCAGATTGCCCCTGTTTTTCCTGGGAAGCTACCACTATTGAGATATATCAGGGACTTTGGAGGTTTATCCTATTAGAAGGGTTGTGGCCATTGGAATGGGCACACACAATTCCCTTGGAGAGGGCAAGTACAGTCCTCAGGTTTGGCTCCAGCGGCCTGAGCCTGTAGGTTGTGTCGTCCAGCCCCTTTTGGACAGTTGTCTGAAAACACAATCTCGGCTTATGTTTCAGGTCATAGGTATGGCAGGACTGATCTACAGACCATGAGGAGAACTTTTCGGGATTTGAAAGAAGGGCGAGTGTGAGGCTCCTGCTCAAGTTTTTGTCTCGGGATATCGTGTCACTCATGGTCGTGGAATTTCTGGGTGACTTCATGGGAAATGGACGAGTCTTACTCTCTGGTGGTTTGGCCCCGTCCAAAGAGTTTGGGTTCATTCTGTGGGCTGGAAGAAGTCCGTTTTATTTTGTTGTTGTTGTTGTTGTTGTTTTCTTTTTTAACCTCAGGTGTCCCACCAAATGAAGGATTTCAGAGTAGAGCCCTTGGAGGGGCGACTGGACAATCAGAAATCTGGTTAAAAATTGGGGCCTAGGGACATGTCAAGCCCATTATGACATCTAATGGTCCAGCCACTGAGAGGACTTACTAGAGGACAGGACTCATGCTGAGGGTCACAATGCGTGTGTATACCCTCGTCGCACTCAAGAATGGGCGGGGCCTCAGGGTTTCTCCTACACTGATCGTTGGACAACGTGCCAACCACAAGGGTTCTTGCTATGGGTAAGGAGGAGTTCTGATTTCTGCATCAGACTCACCCCTGGGCAGTGATTGGAGATAAGGTCTCGGTTCTGAAGCCTGAAAACTGAGGTAGGGAAGAGATGATGACCTAAGGCCATGGCGGGTTTTATGTGCTCAGTGTGCGGTCAGCTTTCTGGGTGTTGGTCAGGAGGTCCGGGCTCAGGATGTGTTCGACAGTGCATTAGTGCCCAGGTTAGACTATATAATTTGGGTAAAGTCGAGTGCTGTGTAGGTTTACCCTCATTTAAGGTGCCTGGGCAGCTCATGAGGCAATAATTTTTTTCTCTAGAGGGCAGGCAGAGTGCTGCATTGTGGGTCCGGAATTGCCAACTTGAGGGCTTTGGGGCCAGGAGAGTGAGGATGGAAGTCTGAGAAGACAAGCTAGACTTGGGTTTCAGGGCGAGGGCACGGCAGGTACCCCCTCAGATCTGAACCAATATCTCATGCATCTGAAGTTAGGGCGAGGATCAGACGTTGGCTCAGGTGGGAGTTTCTGAGCATGACGGCCGCTTCATGAAGGGAGCGGAATGTCGAGACCATTGAGGTTTTCCCACGTTGGGAGTTGTGGGATGCCCCCTTCCAGGATTCCTTCTTCCGGACAATTGAGACCTGTTGGACAGCTCCAGGACATCCCATATGGAATGACTCCAGAGCACCGTTCGCGGATGGATGCCTGGGAAGCCCGCCTCGCATTCCAATTGTCTCCTAGCAACAAGACAGTTTAGATCTGATGGCTCTGCGGGAGCAACCTCGGTGGCTGAGTTGAAATGGACTTTCCTGAGGATGTGTCCTAATGTGTTTTTGTGTCCATGAGGGCCTTGGAATGGGGCGGTGGCACCGGCAACCTGAAGTACTTTCCTAAGCTTTGGACATGGCTCCCATGCACAGGTTTACTTGTGGAGACGAGATGAGTTCTGATGGGTGCCTCAGGAAAACCCCTATGCTCGTATTGGAATCAGGCTTTTGAGGACACATGCCTGTAACCCATAGCAATGGATCCTATTATGGCCTAGGGTCCTGTCTGGTTCAATCTTCTTCTCTGGGGACATCCATCTATGGTATGAGTGGAGGTCGATTATCAGCTGGTGTCAGACACCCCTTGTTTGTTCCGGGTGACCCACACTATTGGGATGGCCTAAGGGTCGTTGGAGGTTTCTCCTAATTTGTACGATTTTGGACCATGGAATGGGCAGAATTCCCATGGATTGGTAGGCACAGTCCTAATGTGTGGCTCCAGGGGCCCAGCCTGGAGGGTGTGTGGCCCAAGACTTTGAGGACAGAAGTCTGAGAACACAAACTCAGCTTAGGTTTGGGGACGTAGGTATGGCAGGCCCGATCTACAAACCATGAGAAGAACTCTACAGGATATGAAGAAAGTGCGAGTCTGTGGCGATTGCTCAGGCTTTTGTCTCTGGATTTTGTATCAGTGATGGCCGTGGAATGTCGGGGACGCCTCATGGGCCATGGACGAATCTTCCTCTCTGAGGATTTGGCCCGATTCCCAATTGCTTTTCGTCAATCTGTGGGATGGGAGGACTCATTTCAGTTTTGTTACCTCAGGTGTCCCACCAAAAGAGGAATTCCAAAGCCAAGCCGTGGGGAAGACTGAAGGGACAACCTGAACTATGGTTAAAAATTGGGGCCTAGGGGCATGGCAAGCCCAATATGCTATCTCTTCATCCAGCCACTGAGTGGCCTTACTTGAGGACTGGGCTCAGCCTGAGGGTCACAATGTGTGTTTGTGACCAATGTGGCCCGCGAGCATGGGCGGGGCCTCATGGGCCACATTGGTTTCAACGACACTGAACGTTGGACAACATGCCAACCACAAGGTTTCTTGCCATGGGGAAGGAGTTCTGATTTCTGCATCACCTTCAACATGGACAGTGATTGGGGATAAGGTCTAGGTTCTGAAACCTGAAAACCGAGGTTGGGAAGAGATGACGACCTAAGGCCATGGCGGCTCGATGTGCTCAGTGTGCGGCCAGCTGTCTGGGAGGGGCCAGGGGGTCCAGGCTCAGGCTGTGTCAGAAAGGGCATTAGTGCCCTGGTCAGCCTATGTATTTGGGGTACAGCCAAGGTCGGTGCAGGTTGATTCTCATTTGGGGTTACTGGGTAGCCCCAGAGGACAATGTTTTTTATCTGGAGGGCAGGCAGAGTGCTGCATTGTAGTTCTGGATTGCCAAACTGGAGGCCTTGTGGGCCAGTAGTCTGACGACAAAAGTCTGAGAACACAAGCTAGGCTTAGGTTTCTGGGTGAGGCCATGGCAGGCACAATCTACAGACCTGAATCGAGATCTCGTGCATCTGAAGTCAGGGCGAGGATCAGACGATCGCTCAGGTTGGAGTTTCTGTCCCTGATGGCCCCTTCATGAATGGGGGGGCATCACGAGGCCATGGGTGTTTTCCCATGATGGGAGTTGTGAGAAGCTCCAAACTGCAGAGAGTCTTCGGCAGGACAATTGAGACCTGTTGTTTGGCTCCAGGCCAATGATTCTGAGCAGGGTTCTAAGGATGGATGGCTGGGTAGCCCACCTCGCATTCCAATTGTCTCCTAGCAACAAGACAGTTTAGATCTCCTGGATCTGTGGGGAGCTACCGAGGATGCTGAGTTGAAATGCACACCCCTGGGGATGGGTCCGAATGTGCTTTTGTGTCTATGGAGACCTTGGAATGAAGCGGTGGCACTGGGGCCCTAAAGGGTTCTCCTAAACAGAGGCTTTGACACAGCTCCAACGTGCAAGTTTCCCATGTGTAGATGAGATGTTTTCTGATGGGTGAAACAAGAAACAGCTATATGCTGCTTTTGAAATCCAGGCCTCTGAGGAGAGATGCCTGGAAACCAAAGCAATGGATCTGATTAGTGCCTAGGGGCCTGTTCTTTCCTTTTTACCTCTGAGGACATCTGTCTATGGGTCTGAGTGCAGGTAGGGGCTCATTTGGGCTCAGATTGCCCCTGTTTTTCCTGGGAAGCTACCACTATTGAGATATATCAGGGACTTTGGAGGTTTATCCTATTAGAAGGGTTGTGGCCATTGGAATGGGCACACACAATTCCCTTGGAGAGGGCAAGTACAGTCCTCAGGTTTGGCTCCAGGGGCCAGAGCCTGTATGTTGTGTAGTCCAGCCCTTTTTGGAAGTTGTCTGAAAACACAAACTCGGCTTATGTTTCAGGTCATAGGTATGGCAGGACTGATCTACAGACCATGAGGAGAACTTTTCGGGATTTGAAAGAAGGGCGAGTGTGAGGCTCCTGCTCAAGTTTTTGTCTCGGGATACCGTGTCACTCATGGTCGTGGAATTTCTGGGTGACTTCATAGGAAATGGACGAGTCTTACTCTCTGGTGGTTTGGCCCCGTCCAAAGAGTTTGGGTTCATTCTGTGGGCTGAAAGAAGTACGTTTTATTTTGTTGTTGTTGTTGTTGTTGTTTTCTTTTTTAACCTCAGGTGTCCCACCAAATGAGGGATTTCAGAGTAGAGCCCTTGGAGGGGCGACTGGACAATCAGAAATCTGGTTAAAAATTGGGGCCTAGGGACATGTCAAGCCCATTATGACATCTTATGGTCCAGCCACTGAGAGGACTTACTAGAGGACAGGACTCATGCTGAGGGTCACAATGCGTGTGTATGAACTCGTCGCACTCAAGAATGGGCGGGGCCTCAGGGTTTCTCCTACACTGATCGTTGGACAACGTGCCAACCACAAGGGTTCTTTCCATTGGTAAGAAGGAGTTCTGATTTCTGCATCAGACTCACCCCTGGGCAGTGATTGGAGATAAGGTCTCGGTTCTGAAGCCTGAAAACTGAGGTAGGGAAGAGATGATGACCTAAGGCCATGGCGGGTTTTATGTGCTCAGTGTGCGGTCAGCTTTCTGGGTGTTGGTCAGGAGGTCCGGGCTCAGGATGTGTTCGACAGTGCATTAGTGCCCAGGTTAGACTATATAATTTGGGTAAAGTCGAGTGCTGTGTAGGTTTAACCTCATTTAAGGTGCCTGGGCAGCTCATGAGGCAATCATTTTTTTTTTCTAGAGGGCAGGCAGAGTGCTGCATTGTGGGTCCGGAATTGCCAAACTTGAGGGCTTTGGGGCCAGGAGTGTGAGGATGGAAGTCTGAGAAGACAAGCTAGACTTGGGTTTCAGGGCGAAGGCACGGCAGGTACCCCCTGCAGATCTGAACCAATATCTCATGCATCTGAAGTCAGGGCGAGGATCAGACGTTGGATCAGGTGGGAGTTTCTGAGCATGACGGCCGCTTCATGAAGGGAGCGGAATCTCGAGACCATTGAGGTTTTCCTACGTTGGGAGTTGTGGGATGCCCCCTTCCAGGATTCCTTCTTCCGGACAATTGAGACCTATTGGACAGCTCCAGGACATCCCAATGGAATGACTCCAGAGCACCGTTCGCGGATGGATGCCTGGGAAGCCCGCCTCGCATTCCAATTGTCTCCTAGCAACAAGACAGTTTAGATCTGATGGCTCTGCGGGAGCAACCTCGGTGGCTGAGTTGAAATGGACTTTCCTGAGGATGTGTCCTAATGTGTTTTTGTGTCCATGAGGGCCTTGGAATGGGGCGGTGGCACCGGCAACCTGAAGTACTTTCCTAAGCTTTGGACATGGCTCCCATGCACAGGTTTACTTGTGGAGACGAGATGAGTTCTGATGGGTGCCTCAGGAAAACCCCTATGCTCGTATTGGAATCAGGCTTTTGAGGACACATGCCTGTAACCCATAGCAATGGATCCTATTATGGCCTAGGGTCCTGTCTGGTTCAATCTTCTTCTCTGGGGACATCCATCTATGGTATGAGTGGAGGTCGATTATCAGCTGGTGTCAGACACCCCTTGTTTGTTCCGGGTGACCCACACTATTGGGATGGCCTTAGGGTCGTTGGAGGTTTCTCCTAATTTGTACGATTTTGGACCATGGAATGGGCAGAATTCCCATGGATTTGTAGGCACAGTCCTAATGTGTGGCTCCAGGGGCCCAGCCTGGAGGGTGTGTGGCCCAAGACTTTGAGGACAGAAGTCTGAGAACACAAACTCAGCTTAGGTTTGGGGACGTAGGTATGGCAGGCCCGATCTACAAACCATGAGAAGAACTCTACAGGATATGAAGAAAGTGCGAGTCTGTGGCGATTGCTCAGTCTTTTGTCTCTGGATTTTGTATCAGTGATGGCCGTGGAATGTCGGGGACGCCTCAGGGGCCATGGACGAATCTTCCTCTCTGAGGATTTGGCCCGATTCCCAATTGCTTTTCGTCAATCTGTGGAATGGGAGGATTCATTTCAGTTTTGTTACCTCAGGTGTCCCACCAAAAGAGGAATTCCAAAGCAAAGCCGTGGGGAAGACTGAAGGGACAATCCGAACTATGGTTAAAAATTGGGGCCTAGGGGCATGGCAAGCCCAATATGCTATCTCTTCATCAGCCACTGAGTGGCCTTACTTGAGGACTGGGCTCAGCCTGAGGGTCACAATGTGTGTTTGTGACCAATATGGCCCGCGAGCATGGGCGGGGCCTCATGGGCCACACTGGTTTCAACGACACTGAACGTTGGACAACATGCCAACCACAAGGTTTCTTGCCATGGGGAAGGAGTTCTGATTTCTGCATCACCTTCAACATGGACAGTGATTGGAGATAAGGTCTAGGTTCTGAAACCTGAAAACCGAGGTTGGGAAGAGATGACGACCTAAGGCCATGGCGGCTCGATGTGCTCAGTGTGCGGCCAGCTGTCTGGGAGGGGCCAGGGGGTCCAGGCTCAGGCTGTGTCAGAAAGGGCATTAGTGCCCTGGTCAGCCTATGTATTTGGGGTACAGCCAAGGTCGGTGCAGGTTGATCCTCATTTGGGGTTACTGGGTAGCCCCAGAGGACAATGTTTTTTATCTGGAGGGCAGGCAGAGTGCTGCATTGTAGTTCTGGATTGCCAAACTGGAGGCCTTGTGGGCCAGTAGTCTGACGACAAAAGTCTGAGAACACAAGCTAGGCTTAGGTTTCTGGGTGAGGCCATGGCAGGCACAATCTACAGACCTGAATCGAGATCTCGTGCATCTGAAGTCAGGGCGAGGATCAGACGATCGCTCAGGTTGGAGTTTCTGTCCCTGATGGCCCCTTCATGAATGGGGGGGCATCACGAGGCCATGGATGTTTTCCCATGATGGGAGTTGTGAGAAGCTCCAAACTGCAGAGAGTCTTCGGCAGGACAATTGAGACCTGTTGTTTGGCTCCAGGCCAATGATTCTGAGCAGGGTTCTAAGGATGGATGGCTGGGTAGCCCACCTCGCGTTCCAATTGTCTCCTAGCAACAAGACAGTTTAGATCTCCTGGATCTGTGGGGAGCTACCGAGGATGCTGAGTTGAAATGCACACCCCTGGGGATGGGTCCGAATGTGCTTTTGTGTCTATGGAGACCTTGGAATGAAGCGGTGGCACTGGGGCCCTAAAGGGTTCTCCTAAACAGAGGCTTTGACACAGCTCCAACGTGCAAGTTTCCCATGTGTAGATGAGATG
This sequence comes from Mustela nivalis, assembly GCF_964662115.1. NCBI lineage: Eukaryota > Metazoa > Chordata > Mammalia > Carnivora > Mustelidae > Mustela > Mustela nivalis. The sequence goes on along the minus strand of NW_028135466.1, from coordinate 165,185 downwards.
TTTTCTGATGGGTGAAACAAGAAACAGCTATATGCTGCTTTTGAAATCCAGGCCTCTGAGGAGAGATGCCTGGAAACCAAAGCAATGGATCTGATTAGTGCCTAGGGGCCTGTTCTTTCCTTTTTACCTCTGAGGACATCTGTCTATGGGTCTGAGTGCAGGTAGGGGCTCATTTGGGCTCAGATTGCCCCTGTTTTTCCTGGGAAGCTACCACTATTGAGATATATCAGGGACTTTGGAGGTTTATCCTATTAGAAGGGTTGTGGCCATTGGAATGGGCACACACAATTCCCTTGGAGAGGGCAAGTACAGTCCTCAGGTTTGGCTCCAGGGGCCTGAGCCTGTAGGTTGTGTAGTCCAGCCCTTTTTGGACATTTGTCTGAAAACACAAACTCGGCTTATGTTTCAGGTCATAGGTATGGCAGGACTGATCTACAGACCATGAGGAGAACTTTTCGGGATTTGAAAGAAGGGCGAGTGTGAGGCTCCTGCTCAAGTTTTTGTCTCGGGATATCGTGTCACTCATGGTCGTGGAATTTCTGGGTGACTTCATGGGAAATGGACGAGTCTTACTCTCTGGTGGTTTGGCCCCGTCCAAAGAGTTTGGGTTCATTCTGTGGGCTGGAAGAAGTCCGTTTTATTTTGTTGTTGTTGTTGTTGTTGTTGTTGTTTTCTTTTTTAACCTCAGGTGTCCCACCAAATGAGGGATTTCAGAGTAGAGCCCTTGGAGGGGCGACTGGACAATCAGAAATCTGGTTAAAAATTGGGGCCTAGGGACATGTCAAGCCCATTATGACATCTAATGGTCCAGCCACTGAGAGGACTTACTAGAGGACAGGACTCATGCTGAGGGTCACAATGCGTGTGTATGCCCTCGTCGCACTCAAGAATGGGCGGGGCCTCAGGGTTTCTCCTACACTGATCGTTGGACAACGTGCCAACCACAAGGGTTCTTGCTATGGGTAAGGAGGAGTTCTGATTTCTGCATCAGACACACCCCTGGGCAGTGATTGGAGATAAGGTCTCGGTTCTGAAGCCTGAAAACTGAGGTAGGGAAGAGATGATGACCTAAGGCCATGGCGGGTTTTATGTGCTCAGTGTGCGGTAGGATTTCTGGGTGTTGGTCAGGAGGTCCGGGCTCAGGATGTGTTCGACAGTGCATTAGTGCCCAGGTTAGACTATATAATTTGGGTAAAGTCGAGTGCTGTGTAGGTTTACCCTCATTTAAGGTGCCTGGGTAGCTCATGAGGCAATAATTTTTTTTTTCTAGAGGGCAGGCAGAGTGCTGCATTGTGGGTCCGGAATTGCCAAACTTGAGGGCTTTGGGGCGAGGAGTGTGAGGATGGATGTCTGAGAAGACAAGCTAGACTTGGGTTTCAGGGCGAGGGCACGGCAGGTACCCCCTGCAGATCTGAACCAATATCTCATGCATCTGAAGTCAGGGTGAGGATCAGACGTTGGCTCAGGTGGGAGTTTCTGAGCATGACGGCCGCTTCATGAAGGGAGCGGAATCTCGAGACCATTGAGGTTTTCCCACGTTGGGAGTTGTGGGATGCCCCCTTCCAGGATTCCTTCTTCCGGACAATTGAGAACTGTTGGACAGCTCCAGGACATCCCATATGGAATGACTCCAGAGCACCGTTCGCGGATGGATGCCTGGGAAGCCCGCCTCGCATTCCAATTGTCTCCTAGCAACAAGACAGTTTAGATCTGATGGCTCTGCGGGAGCAACCTCGGTGGCTGAGTTGAAATGGACTTTCCTGAGGATGTGTCCTAATGTGTTTTTGTGTCCATGAGGGCCTTGGAATGGGGCGGTGGCACCGGCAACCTGAAGTACTTTCCTAAGCTTTGGACATGGCTCCCATGCACAGGTTTACTTGTGGAGACGAGATGAGTTCTGATGGGTGCCTCAGGAAAACCCCTATGCTTGTATTGGAATCAGGCTTTTGAGGACACATGCCTGTAACCCATAGCAATGGATCCTATTATGGCCTAGGGTCCTGTCTGGTTCAATCTTCTTCTCTGGGGACATCCATCTATGGTATGAGTGGAGGTCGATTATCAGCTGGTGTCAGACACCCCTTGTTTGTTCCGGGTGACCCACACTATTGGGATGGCCTAAGGGTCGTTGGAGGTTTCTCCTAATTTGTACGATTTTGGACCATGGAATGGGCAGAATTCCCATGGATTGGTAGGCACAGTCCTAATGTGTGGCTCCAGGGGCCCAGCCTGGAGGGTGTGTGGCCCACGACTTTGAGGACAGAAGACTGAGAACACAAACTCAGCTTAGGTTTGGGGACGTAGGTATGGCAGGCCCGATCTACAAACCATGAGAAGAACTCTACAGGATATGAAGAAAGTGCGAGTCTGTGGCGATTGCTCAGGCTTTTGTCTCTGGATTTTGTATCAGTGATGGCCGTGGAATGTCGGGGACGCCTCATGGGCCATGGACGAATCTTCCGCTCTGAGGATTTGGCCCGATTCCCAATTGCTTTTCGTCAATCTGTGGAATGGGAGGATTCATTTCAGTTTTGTTACCTCAGGTGTCCCACCAAAAGAGGAATTCCAAAGCAAAGCCGTGGGGATACTGAAGGGACAATTCGAACTATGGTTAAAAATTGGGGCCTAGGGTCATGGCAAGCCCAATATGCTATCTCTTCATCAGCCACTGAGTGGCCTTACTTGAGGACTGGGCTCAACCTGAGGGTCACAATGTGTGTTTGTGACCAATGTGGCCCGCGAGCATGGGCGGGGCCTCATGGGCCACACTGGTTTCAACGACACTGAACGTTGGACAACATGCCAACCACAAGGTTTCTTGCCATGGGGAAGGAGTTCTGATTTCTGCATCACCTTCAACATGGACAGTGATTGGAGATAAGGTCTAGGTTCTGAAACCTGAAAACCGAGGTTGGGAAGAGATGACGACCTAAGGCCATGGCGGCTCGATGTGCTCAGTGTGCCGCCAGCTGTCTGGGAGGGGCCAGGGGGTCCAGGCTCAGGCTGTGTCAGAAAGGGCATTAGTGCCCTGGTCAGCCTATGTATTTGGGGTACAGCCAAGGTCGGTGCAGGTTGATCCTCATTTGGGGTTACTGGGTAGCCCCAGAGGACAATGTTTTTTATCTGGAGGGCAGGCAGAGTGCTGCATTGTAGTTCTGGATTGCCAAACTGGAGGCCTTGTGGGCCAGTAGTCTGACGACAAAAGTCTGAGAACACAAGCTAGGCTTACGTTTCTGGGTGAGGCCATGGCAGGCACAATCTACAGACCTGAATCGAGATCTCGTGCATCTGAAGTCAGGGCGAGGATCAGACGATCGCTCAGGTTGGAGTTTCTGTCCCTGATGGCCCCTTCATGAATGGGGGGGCATCACGAGGCCATGGGTGTTTTCCCATGATGGGAGTTGTGAGAAGCTCCAAACTGCAGAGAGTCTTCGGCAGGACAATTGAGACCTGTTGTTTGGCTCCAGGCCAATGATTCTGAGCAGGGTTCTAAGGATGGATGGCTGGGTAGCCCACCTCGCCTTCCAATTGTCTCCTAGCAACAAGACAGTTTAGATCTCCTGGATCTGTGGGGAGCTACCGAGGATGCTGAGTTGAAATGCACACCACTGGGGATGGGTCCAAATGTGCTTTTGTGTCTATGGAGACCTTGGAATGAAGCGGTGGCACTGGGGCCCTAAAGGGTTCTCCTAAACAGAGGCTTTGACACAGCTCGAACGTGCAAGTTTCCCATGTGTAGATGAGATGTTTTCTGATGGGTGAAACAAGAAACAGCTATATGCTGCTTTTGAAATCCAGGCCTCTGAGGAGAGATGCCTGGAAACCAAAGCAATGGATCTGATTAGTGCCTAGGGGCCTGTTCTTTCCTTTTTACCTCTGAGGACATCTGTCTATGGGTCTGAGTGCAGGTAGGGGCTCATTTGGGCTCAGATTGCCCCTGTTTTTCCTGGGAAGCTACCACTATTGAGATATATCAGGGACTTTGGAGGTTTATCCTATTAGAAGGGTTGTGGCCATTGGAATGGGCACACACAATTCCCTTGGAGAGGGCAAATACAGTCCTCAGGTTTGGCTCCAGGGGCCAGAGCCTGTATGTTGTGTAGTCCAGCCCTTTTTGGATGGTGTCTGAAAACACAAACTCGGCTTATGTTTCAGGTCATAGGTATGGCAGGACTGATCTACAGACCATGAGGAGAACTTTTCGGGATTTGAAAGAAGGGCGAGTGTGAGGCTCCTGCTCAAGTTTTTGTCTCGGGATACCGTGTCACTCATGGTCGTGGAATTTCTGGGTGACTTCATGGGAAATGGACGAGTCTTACTCTCTGGTGGTTTGGCCCCGTCCAAAGAGTTTGGGTTCATTCTGTGGGCTGGAAGAAGTCCGTTTTATTTTGTTGTTGTTGTTGTTGTTGTTGTTGTTGTTGTTGTTTTCTTTTTTAACCTCAGGTGTCCCACCAAATGAGGGATTTCAGAGTAGAGCCCTTGGAGGGGCGACTGGACAATCAGAAATCTGGTTAAAAATTGGGGCCTAGGGAAATGTCAAGCCCATTATGACATCTAATGGTCCAGCCACTGAGAGGACTTACTAGAGGACAGGACTCATGCTGAGGGTCACAATGCGTGTGTATGAACTCGTCGCACTCAAGAATGGGCGGGGCCTCAGGGTTTCTCCTACACTGATCGTTGGACAACGTGCCAACCACAAGGGTTCTTGCCATGGGTAAGGAGGAGTTCTGATTTCTGCATCAGACTCACCCCTGGGCAGTGATTGGAGATAAGGTCTCGGTTCTGAAGCCTGAAAACTGAGGTAGGGAAGAGATGATGACCTAAGGCCATGGCGGGTTTTATGTGCTCAGTGTGCGGTCAGCTTTCTGGGTGTTGGTCAGGAGGTCCGGGCTCAGGATGTGTTCGACAGTGCATTAGTGCCCAGGTTAGACTATATAATTTGGGTAAAGTCGAGTGCTGTGTAGGTTTAACCTCATTTAAGGTGCCTGGGCAGCTCATGAGGCAATAATTTTTTTTTTCTAGAGGGCAGGCAGAGTGCTGCATTGTGGGTCCGGAATTGCCAAACTTGAGGGCTTTGGGGCCAGGAGTGTGAGGATGGAAGTCTGAGAAGACAAGCTAGACTTGGGTTTCAGGGCGAGGGCACGGCAGGTACCCCCTGCAGATCTGAACCAATATCTCATGCATCTGAAGTCAGGGCGAGGATCAGACGTTGGCTCAGGTGGGAGTTACTGAGCATGACGGCCGCTTCATGAAGGGAGCGGAATCTCGAGACCATTGAGGTTTTCCCACGTTGGGAGTTGTGGGATGCCCCCTTCCAGGATTCCTTCTTCCGGACAATTGAGACCTGTTGGACAGCTCCAGGACATCCCAATGGAATGACTCCAGAGCACCGTTCGCGGATGGATGCCTGGGAAGCCCGCCTCGCATTCCAATTGTCTCCTAGCAACAAGACAGTTTAGATCTGATGGCTCTGCGGGAGCAACCTCGGTGGCTGAGTTGAAATGGACTTTCCTGAGGATGTGTCCTAATGTGTTTTTGTGTCCATGAGGGCCTTGGAATGGGGCGGTGGCACCGGCAACCTGAAGTACTTTCCTAAGCTTTGGACATGGCTCCCATGCAGAGGTTTACTTGTGGAGACGAGATGAGTTCTGATGGGTGCCTCAGGAAAACACCTATGCTCGTATTGGAATCAGGCTTTTGAGGACACATGCCTGTAACCCATAGCAATGGATCCTATTATGGCCTAGGGTCCTGTCTGGTTCAATCTTCTTCTCTGGGGACATCCATCTATGGTATGAGTGGAGGTCGATTATCAGCTGGTGTCAGACACCCCTTGTTTGTTCCGGGTGACCCACACTATTGGGATGGCCTAAGGGTCGTTGGAGGTTTCTCCTAATTTGTACGATTTTGGACCATGGAATGGGCAGAATTCCCATGGATTGGTAGGCACAGTCCTAATGTGTGGCTCCAGGGTCCCAGCCTGGAGGGTGTGTGGCCCAAGACTTTGAGGACAGAAGTCTGAGAACACAAACTCAGCTTAGGTTTGGGGACGTAGGTATGGCAGGCCCGATCTACAAACCATGAGAAGAACTCTACAGGATATGAAGAAAGTGCGAGTCTGTGGCGATTGCTCAGGCTTTTGTCTCTGGATTTTGTATCAGTGATGGCCGTGGAATGTCGGGGACGCCTCATGGGCCATGGACGAATCTTCCTCTCTGAGGATTTGGCCCGATTCCCAATCGCTTTTCGTCAATCTGTGGGATGGGAGGACTCATTTCAGTTTTGTTACCTCAGGTGTCCCACCAAAAGAGGAATTCCAAAGCCAAGCCGTGGGGAAGACTGAAGGGACAACCCGAACTTTGGTTAAAAATTGGGGCCTAGGGGCATGGCAAGCCCAATATGCTATCTCTTCATCAGCCACTGAGTGGCCTTACTTGAGGACTGGGCTCAGCCTGAGGGTCACAATGTGTGTTTGTGACCAATGTGGCCCGCGAGCATGGGCGGGGCCTCATGGGCCACACTGGTTTCAACGACACTGAACTTTGGACAACATGCCAACCACAAGGTTTCTTGCCATGGGGAAGGAGTTCTGATTTCTGCATCACCTTCAACATGGACAGTGATTGGAGATAAGGTCTAGGTTCTGAAACCTGAAAACCGAGGTTGGGAAGAGATGACGACCTAAGGCCATGGCGGCTCGATGTGCTCAGTGTGCGGCCAGCTATCTGGGAGGGGCCAGGGGGTCCAGGCTCAGGCTGTGTCAGAAAGGGCATTAGTGTCCTGGTCAGCCTATGTATTGGGGGTACAGCCAAGGTCGGTGCAGGTTGATCCTCATTTGGGGTTACTGGGTAGCCCCAGAGGACAATGTGTTTTATCTGGAGGGCAGGCAGAGTGCTGCATTGTAGTTCTGGATTGCCAAACTGGAGGCCTTGTGGGCCAGTAGTCTGACGACAAAAGTCTGAGAACACAAGCTAGGCTTAGGTTTCTGGGTGAGGCCATGGCAGGCACAATCTACAGACCTGAATCGAGATCTCGTGCATCTGAAGTCAGGGCGAGGATCAGACGATCGCTCAGGTTGGAGTTTCTGTCCCTGATGGCCCCTTCATGAATGGGGGGGCATCACGAGGCCATGGGGGTTTTCCCATGATGGGAGTTGTGAGAAGCTCCAAACTGCAGAGAGTCTTCGGCAGGACAATTGAGACCTGTTGTTTGGCTCCAGGCCAATGATTCTGAGCAGGGTTCTAAGGATGGATGGCTGGGTAGCCCACCTCGCGTTCCAATTGTCTCCTAGCAACAAGACAGTTTAGATCTCCTGGATCTGTGGGGAGCTTCCGAGGATGCTGAGTTGAAATGCACACCACTGGGGATGGGTCCAAATGTGCTTTTGTGTCTATGGAGACCTTGGAATGAAGCGGTGGCACTGGGGCCCTAAAGGGTTCTCCTAAACAGAGGCTTTGACACAGCTCCAACGTGCAAGTTTCCCATGTGTAGATGAGATGTTTTATGATGGGTGAAACAAGAAACAGCTATATGCTGCTTTTGAAATCCAGGCCTCTGAGGAGAGATGCCTGGAAACCAAAGCAATGGATCTGATTAGTGCCTAGGGGCCTGTTCTTTCCTTTTTACCTCTGAGGACATCTGTCTATGGGTCTGAGTGCAGGTAGGGGCTCATTTGGGCTCAGATTGCCCCTGTTTTTCCTGGGAAGCTACCACTATTGAGATATATCAGGGACTTTGGAGGTTTATCCTATTAGAAGGGTTGTGGCCATTGGAATGGGCACACACAATTCCCTTGGAGAGGGCAAGTACAGTCTTCAGGTTTGGCTCCAGGGGCCTGAGCCTGTAGGTTGTGTCGTCCAGCCCCTTTTGGACAGTTGTCTGAAAACACAACTCGGCTTATGTTTCAGGTCATAGGTATGGCAGGACTGATCTACAGACCATGAGGAGAACTTTTCGGGATTTGAAAGAAGGGCGAGTGTGAGGCTCCTGCTCAAGTTTTTGTCTCGGGATATCGTGTCACTCATGGTCGTGGAATTTCTGGGTGACTTCATAGGAAATGGACGAGTCTTACTCTCTGGTGGTTTGGCCCCGTCCAAAGAGTTTGGGTTCATTCTGTGGTTTGGAAGAAGTCCGTTTTATTTTGTTGTTGTTGTTGTTGTTGTAGTTTTCTTTTTTAACCTCAGGTGTCCCACCAAATGAGGGATTTCAGAGTAGAGTCCTAGGAGGGGCGACTGGACAATCAGAAATCTGGTTAAAAATTGGGGCCTAGGGACATGTCAAGCCCATTATGACATCTAATGGTCCAGCCACTGAGAGGACTTACTAGAGGACAGGACTCATGCTGAGGGTCACAATGCGTGTGTATGCCCTCGTCGCACTCAAGAATGGGCGGGGCCTCAGGGTTTCTCCTACACTGATCGTTGGACAACGTGCCAACCACAAGGGTTGTTGCCATGGGTAAGGAGGAGTTCTGATTTCTGCATCAGACTCACCCCTGGGCAGTGATTGGAGATAAGGTCTCGGTTCTGAAGCCTGAAAACTGAGGTAGGGAAGAGATGATGACTTAAGGCCATGGCGGGTTTTATGTGCTCAGTGTGCGGTCAGCTTTCTGGGTGTTGGTCAGGAGGTCCGGGCTCAGGTTGTGTTCGACAGTGCATTAGTGCCCAGGTTAGACTATATAATTTGGGTAAAGTCGAGTGCTGTGTAGGTTTACCTTCATTTAAGGTGCCTGGGCAGCTCAAGAGGCAATCATTTTTTTTCTAGAGGGCAGGCAGAGTGCTGCATTGTGGGTCCGGAATTGCCAAACTTGAGGGCTTTGGGGTCAGGAGTGTGAGGATGGAAGTCTGAGAAGACAAGCTAGACTTGGGTTTCAGGGCGAGAGCACGGCAGGTACCCCCTGCAGATCTGAACCAATATCTCATGCATCTGAAGTCAGGGCGAGGATCAGACGTTGGCTCAGGTGGGAGTTTCTGAGCATGACGGCCGCTTCATGAAGGGAGCGGAATCTCGAGACCATTGAGGTTTTCCCACGTTGGGAGTTGTGGGATGCCCCCTTCCAGGATTCCTTCTTCCGGACAATTGAGACCTGTTGGACAGCTCCAGGACATCCCATATGGAATGACTCCAGAGCACCGTTCGCGGATGGATGCCTGGGAAGCCCGCCTCGCATTCCAATTGTCTCCTAGCAACAAGACAGTTTAGATCTGATGGCTCTTCGGGAGCAACCTCGGTGGCTGAGTTGAAATGGACTTTCCTGAGGATGTGTCCTAATGTGTTTTTGTGTCCATGAGGGCCTTGGAATGGGGCGGTGGCACCGGCAACCTGAAGTACTTTCCTAAGCTTTGGACATGGCTCCCATGCACAGGTTTACTTGTGGAGACGAGATGAGTTCTGATGGGTGCCTCAGGAAAACCCCTATGCTCGTATTGGAATCAGGCTTTTGAGGACACATGCCTGTAACCCATAGCAATGGATCCTATTATGGCCTAGGGTCCTGTCTGGTTCAATCTTCTTCTCTGGGGACATCCATCTATGGTATGAGTGGAGGTCGATTATCAGCTGGTGTCAGACACCCCTTGTTTGTTCCGGGTGACCCACACTATTGGGATGGCCTAAGGGTCGTTGGAGGTTTCTCCTAATTTGTACGATTTTGGACCATGGAATGGGCAGAATTCCCATGGATTGGTAGGCACAGTCCTAATGTGTGGCTCCAGGGGCCCAGCCTGGAGGATGTGTGGCCCAAGACATTGAGGACAGAAGTCTGAAAACACAAACTCAGCTTAGGTTTGGGGACGTAGGTATGGCAGGCCCGATCTACAAACCATGAGAAGAACTCTACAGGATATGAAGAAAGTGCGAGTCTGTGGCGATTGCTCAGGCTTTTGTCTCTGGATTTTGTATCAGTGATGGCCGTGGAATGTCGGGGAGGCCTCATGGGCCATGGACGAATCTTCCTCTCTGAGGTTTTGGCCCGATTCCCAATTGCTTTTCGTCAATCTGTGGGATGGGAGGACTCATTTCAGTTTTGTTACCTCAGGTGTCCCACCGAAAGAGGAATTCCAAAGCAAAGCCGTGGGGAAGACTGAAGGGACAATCCGAACTATGGTTAAAAATTGGGGCCTAGGGGCATGGCAAGCCCAATATGCTATCTCTTCATCCAGCCACTGAGTGGCCTTACTTGAGGACTGGGCTCAGCCTGAGGCTCACAATGTGTGTTTGTGACCAATGTGGCCCGTGAGCATGGGCGGGGCCCCATGGGCCACACTGGTTTCAACGACACTGAATGTTGGACAACATGCCAACCACAAGGTTTCTTGCCATGGGGAAGGAGTTCTGATTTCTGCATCACCTTCAACATGGACAGTGATTGGAGATAAGGTCTAGGTTCTGAAACTTGAAAACCGAGGTTGGGAAGAGATGACGACCTAAGGCCATGGCGGCTCGATGTGCTCAGTGTGCGGCCAGCTGTCTGGGAGGGGCCAGGGGGTCCAGGCTCAGGCTGTGTCAGAAAGGGCATTAGTGCCCTGCTCAGCCTATGTATTTGGGGTACAGCCAAGGTCGGTGCAGGTTGATTCTCATTTGGGGTTACTGGGTAGCCCCAGAGGACAATGTGATTTATCTGGAGGGCAGGCAGAGTGCTGCATTGTAGTTCTGGATTGCCAAACTGGAGGCCTTGTGGGCCAGTAGTCTGACGACAAAAGTCTGAGAACACAAGCTAGGCTTAGGTTTCTGGGTGAGGCCATGGCAGGCACAATCTACAGACCTGAATCGAGATCTCGTGCATCTGAAGTCAGGGCGAGGATCAGACGATCGCTCAGGTTGGAGTTTCTGTCCCTGATGGCCCCTTCATGAATGGGGGGGCATCACGAGGCCATGGGGGTTTTCCCATGATGGGAGTTGTGAGAAGCTCCAAACTGCAGAGAGTCTTCGGCAGGACAATTGAGACCTGTTGTTTGGCTCCAGGCCAATGATTCTGAGCAGGGTTCTAAGGATGGATGGCTGGGTAGCCCACCTCGCGTTCCAATTGTCTCCTAGCAACAAGACAGTTTAGATCTCCTGGATCTGTGGGGAGCTTCCGAGGATGCTGAGTTGAAATGCACACCACTGGGGATGGGTCCAAATGTGCTTTTGTGTCTATGGAGACCTTGGAATGAAGCGGTGGCACTGGGGCCCTAAAGGGTTCTCCTAAACAGAGGCTTTGACACAGCTCCAACGTGCAAGTTTCCCATGTGTAGATGAGATGTTTTCTGATGGGTGAAACAAGAAACAGCTATATGCTGCTTTTGAAATCCAGGCCTCTGAGGAGAGATGCCTGGAAACCAAAGCAATGGATCTGATTAGTGCCTAGGGGCCTGTTCTTTCCTTTTTACCTCTGAGGACATCTGTCTATGGGTCTGAGTGCAGGTAGGGGCTCATTTGGGCTCAGATTGCCCCTGTTTTTCCTGGGAAGCTACCACTATTGAGATATATCAGGGATTTTGGAGGTTTATCCTATTAGAAGGGTTGTGGCCATTGGAATGGGCACACACAATTCCCTTGGAGAGGGCAAGTACAGTCTTCAGGTTTGGCTCCAGGGGCCTGAGCCTGTAGGTTGTGTCGTCCAGCCCCTTTTGGACAGTTGTCTGAAAACACAACTCGGCTTATGTTTCAGGTCATAGGTATGGCAGGACTGATCTACAGACCATGAGGAGAACTTTTCGGGATTTGAAAGAAGGGCGAGTGTGAGGCTCCTGCTCAAGTTTTTGTCTCGGGATATCGTGTCACTCATGGTCGTGGAATTTCTGGGTGACTTCATAGGAAATGGACGAGTCTTACTCTCTGGTGGTTTGGCCCCGTCCAAAGAGTTTGGGTTCATTCTGTGGTTTGGAAGAAGTCCGTTTTATTTTGTTGTTGTTGTTGTTGTTGTAGTTTTCTTTTTTAACCTCAGGTGTCCCACCAAATGAGGGATTTCAGAGTAGAGTCCTAGGAGGGGCGACTGGACAATCAGAAATCTGGTTAAAAATTGGGGCCTAGGGACATGTCAAGCCCATTATGACATCTAATGGTCCAGCCACTGAGAGGACTTACTAGAGGACAGGACTCATGCTGAGGGTCACAATGCGTGTGTATGCCCTCGTCGCACTCAAGAATGGGCGGGGCCTCAGGGTTTCTCCTACACTGATTGTTGGACAACGTGCCAACCACAAGGGTTCTTGCCATGGGTAAGGAGGAGTTCTGATTTCTGCATCAGACTCACCCCTGGGCAGTGATTGGAGATAAGGTCTCGGTTCTGAAGCCTGAAAACTGAGGTAGGGAAGAGATGATGACTTAAGGCCATGGCGGGTTTTATGTGCTCAGTGTGCGGTCAGCTTTCTGGGTGTTGGTCAGGAGGTCCGGGCTCAGGTTGTGTTCGACAGTGCATTAGTGCCCAGGTTAGACTATATAATTTGGGTAAAGTCGAGTGCTGTGTAGGTTTACCTTCATTTAAGGTGCCTGGGCAGCTCAAGAGGCAATCATTTTTTTTCTAGAGGGCAGGCAGAGTGCTGCATTGTGGGTCCGGAATTGCCAAACTTGAGGGCTTTGGGGTCAGGAGTGTGAGGATGGAAGTCTGAGAAGACAAGCTAGACTTGGGTTTCAGGGCGAGAGCACGGCAGGTACCCCCTGCAGATCTGAACCAATATCTCATGCATCTGAAGTCAGGGCGAGGATCAGACGTTGGCTCAGGTGGGAGTTTCTGAGCATGACGGCCGCTTCATGAAGGGAGCGGAATCTCGAGACCATTGAGGTTTTCCCACGTTGGGAGTTGTGGGATGCCCCCTTCCAGGATTCCTTCTTCCGGACAATTGAGACCTGTTGGACAGCTCCAGGACATCCCATATGGAATGACTCCAGAGCACCGTTCGCGGATGGATGCCTGGGAAGCCCGCCTCGCATTCCAATTGTCTCCTAGCAACAAGACAGTTTAGATCTGATGGCTCTGCGGGAGCAACCTCGGTGGCTGAGTTGAAATGGACTTTCCTGAGGATGTGTCCTAATGTGTTTTTGTGTCCATGAGGGCCTTGGAATGGGGCGGTGGCACTGGCAACCTGAAGTACTTTCCTAAGCTTTGGACATGGCTCCCATGCACAGGTTTACTTGTGGAGACGAGATGAGTTCTGATGGGTGCCTCAGGAAAACCCCTATGCTCGTATTGGAATCAGGCTTTTGAGGACACATGCCTGTAACCCATAGCAATGGATCCTATTATGGCCTAGGGTCCTGTCTGGTTCAATCTTCTTCTCTGGGGACATCCATCTATGGTATGAGTGGAGGTCGATTATCAGCTGGTGTCAGACACCCCTTGTTTGTTCCGGGTGACCCACACTATTGGGATGGCCTAAGGGTCGTTGGAGGTTTCTCCTAATTTGTACGATTTTGGACCATGGAATGGGCAGAATTCCCATGGATTGGTAGGCACAGTCCTAATGTGTGGCTCCAGGGGCCCAGCTTGGAGGATGTGTGGCCCAAGATTTGAGGACAGAAGTCTGAAAACACAAACTCAGCTTAGGTTTGGGGGCGTAGGTATGGCAGGCCCGATCTACAAACCATGAGAAGAACTCTACAGGATATGAAGAAAGTGCGAGTCTGTGGCGATTGCTCAGGCTTTTGTCTCTGGATTTTGTATCAGTGATGGCCGTGGAATGTCGGGGAGGCCTCATGGGCCATGGACGAATCTTCCTCTCTGAGGTTTTGGCCCGATTCCCAATTGCGTTTCGTCAATCTGTGGGATGGGAGGACTCATTTCAGTTTTGTTACCTCAGGTGTCCCACCGAAAGAGGAATTCCAAAGCAAAGCCGTGGGGAAGACTGAAGGGACAATCCGAACTATGGTTAAAAATTGGGGCCTAGGGGCATGGCAAGCCCAATATGCTATCTCTTCATCCAGCCACTGAGTGGCCTTACTTGAGGACTGGGCTCAGCCTGAGGCTCACAATGTGTGTTTGTGACCAATGTGGCCCGTGAGCATGGGCGGGGCCCCATGGGCCACACTGGTTTCAACGACACTGAACGTTGGACAACATGCCAACCACAAGGTTTCTTGCCATGGGGAAGGAGTTCTGATTTCTGCATCACCTTCAACATGGACAGTGATTGGAGATAAGGTCTAGGTTCTGAAACTTGAAAACCGAGGTTGGGAAGAGATGACGACCTAAGGCCATGGCGGCTCGATGTGCTCAGTGTGCGGCCAGCTGTCTGGGAGGGGCCAGGGGGTCCAGGCTCAGGCTGTGTCAGAAAGGGCATTAGTGCCCTGCTCAGCCTATGTATTTGGGGTACAGCCAAGGTCGGTGCAGGTTGATTCTCATTTGGGGTTACTGGGTAGCCCCAGAGGACAATGTTATTTATCTGGAGGGCAGGCAGAGTGCTGCATTGTAGTTCTGGATTGCCAAACTGGAGGCCTTGTGGGCCAGTAGTCTGACGACAAAAGTCTGAGAACACAAGCTAGGCTTAGGTTTCTGGGTGAGGCCATGGCAGGCACAATCTACAGACCTGAATCGAGATCTCGTGCATCTGAAGTCAGGGCGAGGATCAGACGATCGCTCAGGTTGGAGTTTCTGTCCCTGATGGCCCCTTCATGAATGGGGGGGCATCACGAGGCCATGGGGGTTTTCCCATGATGGGAGTTGTGAGAAGCTCCAAACTGCAGAGAGTCTTCGGCAGGACAATTGAGACCTGTTGTTTGGCTCCAGGCCAATGATTCTGAGCAGGGTTCTAAGGATGGATGGCTGGGTAGCCCACCTCGCTTTCCAATTGTCTCCTAGCAACAAGACAGTTTAGATCTCCTGGATCTGTGGGGAGCTACCGAGGATGCTGAGTTGAAATGCACACCCCTGGGGATGGATCCGAATGTGCTTTTGTGTCTATGGAGACGATGGAATGAAGCGGTGGCACTGGGGCCCTTAAGGGTTCTCCTAAACAGAGGCTTTGACACAGCTCCAACGTGCAAGTTTCCCATGTGTAGATGAGATGTTTTCTGATGGGTGAGTCAAGAAACAGCTATATGCTGCTTTTGAAATCCAGGCCTCTGAAGAGAGATGCCTGGAAACCAAAGCAATGGATCTGATTAGTGCCTAGGGGCCTGTTCTTTCCTTTTTACCTCTGAGGACATCTGTCTATGGGTCTGAGTGCAGGTAGGGGCTCATTTGGGCTCAGATTGCCCCTGTTTTTCCTGGGAAGCTACCACTATTGAGATATATCAGGGACTTTGGAGGTTTATCCTATTAGAAGGGTTGTGGCCATTGGAATGGGCACACACAATTCCCTTGGAGAGGGCAAGTACAGTCCTCAGGTTTGGCTCAAGGGGCCTGAGCCTGTAGGTTGTGTCGTCCAGCCCCTTTTGGACAGTTGTCTGAAAACACAAACTCGGCTTATGTTTCAGGTCATAGGTATGGCAGGACTGATCTACAGACCATGAGGAGAACTTTTCGGGATTTGAAAGAAGGGCGAGTGTGAGGCTCCTGCTCAAGTTTTTGTCTCGGGATACCGTGTCACTCATGGTCGTGGAATTTCTGGGTGACTTCATAGGAAATGGACGAGTCTTACTCTCTGGTGGTTTGGCTCCGTCCAAAGAGTTTGGGTTCATTCTGTGGGTTGGAAGAAGTCCGTTTTATTTTGTTGTTGTTGTTGTTGTTGTTGTTTTCTTTTTTAACCTCAGGTGTCCCACCAAATGAGGGATTTCAGAGTAGAGCCCTAGGAGGGGCGACTGGACAATCAGAAATCTGGTTAAAAATTGGGGCCTAGGGACATGTCAAGCCCATTATGACATCTAATGGTCCAGCCACTGAGAGGACTTACTAGAGGACAGGACTCATGCTGAGGGTCACAATGCGTGTGTATGCCCTCGTCGCACTCAAGAATGGGCGGGGCCTCAGGGTTTCTCCTACACTGATCCTTGCACAACGTGCCAACCACAAGGGTTCTTGCCATGGGTAAGGAGGAGTTCTGATTTCTGCATCAGACTCACCCCTGGGCAGTGATTGGAGATAAGGTCTCGGTTCTGAAGCCTGAAAACTGAGGTAGGGAAGAGATGATGACCTAAGGCCATGGCGGGTTTTATGTGCTCAGTGTGCGGTCAGCTTTCTGGGTGTTGGTCAGGAGGTCCGGGCTCAGGATGTGTTCGACAGTGCATTAGTGCCCAGGTTAGACTATATAATTTGGGTAAAGTCGAGTGCTGTGTAGGTTTACCCTCATTTAAGGTGCCTGGGCAGCTCATGAGGCAATCATTTTTTTTCTAGAGGGCAGGCAGAGTGCTGCATTGTGGGTCCGGAATTGCCAAACTTGAGGGCTTTGGGGCCAGGAGTGTGAGTATGGAAGTCTGAGAAGACAAGCTAGACTTGGGTTTCAGGGCGAGGGCACGGCAGGTACCCCCTGCAGATCTGAACCAATATCTCATGCATCTGAAGTCAGGGCGAGGATCAGACGTTGGCTCAGCTGGGAGTTTCTGAGCATGACGGCCGCTTCATGAAGGGAGCGGAATCTCGAGACCATTGAGGTTTTCCCACGTTGGGAGTTGTGGGATGCCCCCTTCCAGGATTCCTTCTTCCGGACAATTGAGACCTGTTGGACAGCTCCAGGACATCCCATATGGAATGACTCCAGAGCACCGTTCGCGGATGGATGCCTGGGAAGCCCGCCTCGCATTCCAATTGTCTCCTAGCAACAAGACAGTTTAGATCTGATGGCTCTGCGGGAGCAACCTCGGTGGCTGAGTTGAAATGGACTTTCCTGAGGATGTGTCCTAATGTGTTTTTGTGTCCATGAGGGCCTTGGAATGGGGCGGTGGCACCGGCAACCTGAAGTACTTTCCTAAGCTTTGGACATGGCTCCCATGCACAGGTTTACTTGTGGAGACGAGATGAGTTCTGATGGGTGCCTCAGGAAAACCCCTATGCTCGTATTGGAATCAGGCTTTTGAGGACACATGCCTGTAACCCATAGCAATGGATCCTATTATGGCCTAGGGTCCTGTCTGGTTCAATCTTCTTCTCTGGGGACATCCATCTATGGTATGAGTGGAGGTCGATTATCAGCTGGTGTCAGACACCCCTTGTTTGTTCCGGGTGACCCACACTATTGGGATGACCTAAGGGTCGTTGGAGGTTTCTCCTAATTTGTACGATTTTGGACCATGGAATGGGCAGAATTCCCATGGATTGGTAGGCACAGTCCTAATGTGTGGCTCCAGGGGCCCAGCCTGGAGGGTGTGTGGCCCAAGACTTTGAGGACAGAAGTCTGAAAACACAAACTCAGCTTAGGTTTGGGGACGTAGGTATGGCAGGCCCGATCTACAAACCATGAGAAGAACTCTACAGGATATGAAGAAAGTGCGAGTCTGTGGCGATTGCTCAGGCTTTTGTCTCTGGATTTTGTATCAGTGATGGCCGTGGAATGTCGGGGACGCCTCATGGGCCATGGACGAATCTTCCTCTCTGAGGTTTTGGCCCGATTCCCAATTGCTTTTCGTCAATCTGTGGGATGGGAGGACTCATTTCAGTTTTGTTACCTCAGGTGTCCCACCAAAAGAGGAATTCCAAAGCAAAGCCGTGGGGAAGACTGAAGGGACAATCCGAACTATGGTTAAAAATTGGGGCCTAGGGGCATGGCAAGCCCAATATGCTATCTCTTCATCCAGCCACTGCGTGGCCTTACTTGAGGACTGGGCTCAGCCTGAGGCTCACAATGTGTGTTTGTGACCAATGTGGCCCGTGAGCATGGGCGGGGCCTCATGGGCCACACTGGTTTCAACGACACTGAACGTTGGACAACATGCCAACCACAAGGTTTCTTGCCATGGGGACGGAGTTCTGATTTCTGCATCACCTTCAACATGGACAGTGATTGGAGATAAGGTCTAGGTTCTGAAACCTGAAAACCGAGGTTGGGAAGAGATGACGACCTAAGGCCATGGCGGCTCGATGTGCTCAGTGTGCGGCCAGCTGTCTGGGAGGGGCCAGGGGGTCCAGGCTCAGGCTGTGTCAGAAAGGGCATTAGTGTCCTGGTTAGCCTATGTATTGGGGGTACAGCCAAGGTCGGTGCAGGTTGATCCTCATTTGGGGTTACTGGGTAGCCCCAGAGGACAATGTGTTTTATCTGGAGGGCAGGTAGAGTGCTGCATTGTAGTTCTGGATTGCCAAACTGGAGGCCTTGTGGGCCAGTAGTCTGACGACAAAAGTCTGAGAACACAAGCTAGGCTTAGGTTTCTGGGTGAGGCCATGGCAGGCACAATCTACAGACCTGAATCGAGATCTCGTGCATCTGAAGTCAGGGCGAGGATCAGACGATCGCTCAGGTTGGAGTTTCTGTCCCTGATGGCCCCTTCATGAATGGGGGGGGCATCACGAGGCCATGGGGGTTTTCCCATGATGGGAGTTGTGAGAAGCTCCAAACTGCAGAGAGTCTTCGGCAGGACAATTGAGACCTGTTGTTTGGCTCCAGGCCAATGATTCTGAGCAGGGTTCTAAGGATGGATGGCTGGGTAGCCCACCTCGCGTTCCAATTGTCTCCTAGCAACAAGACAGTTTAGATCTCCTGGATCTGTGGGGAGCTACCGAGGATGCTGAGTTGAAATGCACACCCCTGGGGATGGGTCCAAATGTGCTTTTGTGTCTATGGAGACCTTGGAATGAAGCGGTGGCACTGGGGCCCTAAAGGGTTCTCCTAAACAGAGGCTTTGACACAGCTCCAACGTGCAAGTTTCCCATGTGTAGATGAGATGTTTTCTGATGGGTGAAACAAGAAACAGCTATATGCTGCTTTTGAAATCCAGGCCTCTGAGGAGAGATGCCTGGAAACCAAAGCAATGGATCTGATTAGTGCCTAGGGGCCTGTTCTTTCCTTTTTACCTCTGAGGACATCTGTCTATGGGTCTGAGTGCAGGTAGGGGCTCATTTGGGCTCAGATTGCCCCTGTTTTTCCTGGGAAGCTACCACTATTGAGATATATCAGGGACTTTGGAGGTTTATCCTATTAGAAGGGTTGTGGCCATTGGAATGGGCACACACAATTCCCTTGGAGAGGGCAAGTACAGTCTTCAGGTTTGGCTCCAGGGGCCTGAGCCTGTAGGTTGTGTCGTCCAGCCCCTTTTGGACAGTTGTCTGAAAACACAAACTCGGCTTATGTTTCAGGTCATAGGTATGGCAGGACTGATCTACAGACCATGAGGAGAACTTTTCGGGATTTGAAAGAAGGGCGAGTGTGAGGCTCCTGCTCAAGTTTTTGTCTCGGGATATCGTGTCACTCATGGTCGTGGAATTTCTGGGTGACTTCATAGGAAATGGACGAGTCTTACTCTCTGGTGGTTTGGCCCCGTCCAAAGAGTTTGGGTTCATTCTGTGGGCTGGAAGAAGTCCGTTTTATTTTGTTGTTGTTGTTGTTGTTGTAGTTTTCTTTTTTAACCTCAGGTGTCCCACCAAATGAGGGATTTCAGAGTAGAGTCCTAGGAGGGGCGACTGGACAATCAGAATTCTGGTTAAAAATTGGGGCCTAGGGACATGTCAAGCCCATTATGACATCTTATGTCCAGCCACTGAGAGGACTTACTAGAGGACAGGACTCATGCTGAGGGTCACAATGCGTGTGTATGCCCTCGTCGCACTCAAGAATGGGCGGGCCTCAGGGTTTCTCCTACACTGATCGTTGGACAACGTGCCAACCACAAGGGTTCTTGCCATGGGTAAGGAGGAGTTCTGATTTCTGCATCAGACTCACCCCTGGGCAGTGATTGGAGATAAGGTCTCGGTTCTGAAGCCTGAAAACTGAGGTAGGGAAGAGATGATGACTTAAGGCCATGGCGGGTTTTATGTGCTCAGTGTGCGGTCAGCTTTCTGGGTGTTGGTCAGGAGGTCCGGGCTCAGGTTGTGTTCGACAGTGCATTAGTGCCCAGGTTAGACTATATAATTTGGGTAAAGTCGAGTGCTGTGTAGGTTTACCTTCATTTAAGGTGCCTGGGCAGCTCAAGAGGCAATCATTTTTTTTCTAGAGGGCAGGCAGAGTGCTGCATTGTGGGTCCGGAATTGCCAAACTTGAGGGCTTTGGGGTCAGGAGTGTGAGGATGGAAGTCTGAGAAGACAAGCTAGACTTGGGTTTCAGGGCGAGAGCACGGCAGGTACCCCCTGCAGATCTGAACCAATATCTCATGCATCTGAAGTCAGGGCGAGGATCAGACGTTGGCTCAGGTGGGAGTTTCTGAGCATGACGGCCGCTTCATGAAGGGAGCGGAATCTCGAGACCATTGAGGTTTTCCCACGTTGGGAGTTGTGGGATGCCCCCTTCCAGGATTCCTTCTTCCGGACAATTGAGACCTGTTGGACAGCTCCAGGACATCCCATATGGAATGACTCCAGAGCACCGTTCGCGGATGGATGCCTGGGAAGCCCGCCTCGCATTCCAATTGTCTCCTAGCAACAAGACAGTTTAGATCTGATGGCTCTGCGGGAGCAACCTCGGTGGCTGAGTTGAAATGGACTTTCCTGAGGATGTGTCCTAATGTGTTTTTGTGTCCATGAGGGCCTTGGAATGGGGCGGTGGCACCGGCAACCTGAAGTACTTTCCTAAGCTTTGGACATGGCTCCCATGCACAGGTTTACTTGTGGAGACGAGATGAGTTCTGATGGGTGCCTCAGGAAAACCCCTATGCTCGTATTGGAATCAGGCTTTTGAGGACACATGCCTGTAACCCATAGCAATGGATCCTATTATGGCCTAGGGTCCTGTCTGGTTCAATCTTCTTCTCTGGGGACATCCATCTATGGTATGAGTGGAGGTCGATTATCAGCTGGTGTCAGACACCCCTTGTTTGTTCCGGGTGACCCACACTATTGGGATGGCCTAAGGGTCGTTGGAGGTTTCTCCTAATTTGTACGATTTTGGACCATGGAATGGGCAGAATTCCCATGGATTGGTAGGCACAGTCCTAATGTGTGGCTCCAGGGGCCCAGCCTGGAGGATGTGTGGCCCAAGACTTTGAGGACAGAAGTCTGAAAACACAAACTCAGCTTAGGTTTGGGGACGTAGGTATGGCAGGCCCGATCTACAAACCATGAGAAGAACTCTACAGGATATGAAGAAAGTGCGAGTCTGTGGCGATTGCTCAGGCTTTTGTCTCTGGATTTTGTATCAGTGATGGCCGTGGAATGTCGGGGAGGCCTCATGGGCCATGGACGAATCTTCCTCTCTGAGGTTTTGGCCCGATTCCCAATTGCTTTTCGTCAATCTGTGGGATGGGAGGACTCATTTCAGTTTTGTTACCTCAGGTGTCCCACCAAAAGAGGAATTCCAAAGCAAAGCCGTGGGGAAGACTGAAGGGACAATCCGAACTATGGTTAAAAATTGGGGCCTAGGGGCATGGCAAGCCCAATATGCTATCTCTTCATCCAGCCACTGAGTGGCCTTACTTGAGGACTGGGCTCAGCCTGAGGCTCACAATGTGTGTTTGTGACCAATGTGGCCCGTGAGCATGGGCGGGGCCCCATGGGCCACACTGGTTTCAACGACACTGAACGTTGGACAACATGCCAACCACAAGGTTTCTTGCCATGGGGAAGGAGTTCTGATTTCTGCATCACCTTCAACATGGACAGTGATTGGAGATAAGGTCTAGGTTCTGAAACTTGAAAACCGAGGTTGGGAAGAGATGACGACCTAAGGCCATGGCGGCTCGATGTGCTCAGTGTGCGGCCAGCTGTCTGGGAGGGGCCAGGGGGTCCAGGCTCAGGCTGTGTCAGAAAGGGCATTAGTGCCCTGCTCAGCCTATGTATTTGGGGTACAGCCAAGGTCGGTGCAGGTTGATTCTCATTTGGGGTTACTGGGTAGCCCCAGAGGACAATGTTATTTATCTGGAGGGCAGGCAGAGTGCTGCATTGTAGTTCTGGATTGCCAAACTGGAGGCCTTGTGGGCCAGTAGTCTGACGACAAAAGTCTGAGAACACAAGCTAGGCTTAGGTTTCTGGGTGAGGCCATGGCAGGCACAATCTACAGACCTGAATCGAGATCTCAGTGCATCTGAAGTCAGGGCGAGGATCAGACGATCGCTCAGGTTGGAGTTTCTGTCCCTGATGGCCCCTTCATGAATGGGGGGGCATCACGAGGCCATGGGGGTTTTCCCATGATGGGAGTTGTGAGAAGCTCCAAACTGCAGAGAGTCTTCGGCAGGACAATTGAGACCTGTTGTTTGGCTCCAGGCCAATGATTCTGAGCAGGGTTCTAAGGATGGATGGCTGGGTAGCCCACCTCGCTTTCCAATTGTCTCCTAGCAACAAGACAGTTTAGATCTCCTGGATCTGTGGGGAGCTACCGAGGATGCTGAGTTGAAATGCACACCCCTGGGGATGGATCCGAATGTGCTTTTGTGTCTATGGAGACGATGGAATGAAGCGGTGGCACTGGGGCCCTTAAGGGTTCTCCTAAACAGAGGCTTTGACACAGCTCCAACGTGCAAGTTTCCCATGTGTAGATGAGATGTTTTCTGATGGGTGAGTCAAGAAACAGCTATATGCTGCTTTTGAAATCCAGGCCTCTGAAGAGAGATGCCTGGAAACCAAAGCAATGGATCTGATTAGTGCCTAGGGGCCTGTTCTTTCCTTTTTACCTCTGAGGACATCTGTCTATGGGTCTGAGTGCAGGTAGGGGCTCATTTGGGCTCAGATTGCCCCTGTTTTTCCTGGGAAGCTACCACTATTGAGATATATCAGGGACTTTGGAGGTTTATCCTATTAGAAGGGTTGTGGCCATTGGAATGGGCACACACAATTCCCTTGGAGAGGGCAAGTACAGTCCTCAGGTTTGGCTCCAGGGGCCTGAGCCTGTAGGTTGTGTCGTCCAGCCCCTTTTGGACAGTTGTCTGAAAACACAAACTCGGCTTATGTTTCAGGTCATAGGTATGGCAGGACTGATCTACAGACCATGAGGAGAACTTTTCGGGATTTGAAAGAAGGGCGAGTGTGAGGCTCCTGCTCAAGTTTTTGTCTCGGGATACCGTGTCACTCATGGTCGTGGAATTTCTGGGTGACTTCATAGGAAATGGACGAGTCTTACTCTCTGGTGGTTTGGCTCCGTCCAAAGAGTTTGGGTTCATTCTGTGGGTTGGAAGAAGTCCGTTTTATTTTGTTGTTGTTGTTGTTGTTGTTGTTTTCTTTTTTAACCTCAGGTGTCCCACCAAATGAGGGATTTCAGAGTAGAGCCCTAGGAGGGGCGACTGGACAATCAGAAATCTGGTTAAAAATTGGGGCCTAGGGACATGTCAAGCCCATTATGACATCTAATGGTCCAGCCACTGAGAGGACTTACTAGAGGACAGGACTCATGCTGAGGGTCACAATGCGTGTGTATGCCCTCGTCGCACTCAAGAATGGGCGGGGCCTCAGGGTTTCTCCTACACTGATCCTTGCACAACGTGCCAACCACAAGGGTTCTTGCCATGGGTAAGGAGGAGTTCTGATTTCTGCATCAGACTCACCCCTGGGCAGTGATTGGAGATAAGGTCTCGGTTCTGAAGCCTGAAAACTGAGGTAGGGAAGAGATGATGACCTAAGGCCATGGCGGGTTTTATGTGCTCAGTGTGCGGTCAGCTTTCTGGGTGTTGGTCAGGAGGTCCGGGCTCAGGATGTGTTCGACAGTGCATTAGTGCCCAGGTTAGACTATATAATTTGGGTAAAGTCGAGTGCTGTGTAGGTTTACCCTCATTTAAGGTGCCTGGGAAGCTCATGAGGCAATCATTTTTTTTCTAGAGGGCAGGCAGAGTGCTGCATTGTGGGTCCGGAATTGCCAAACTTGAGGGCTTTGGGGCCAGGAGTGTGAGGATGGAAGTCTGAGAAGACAAGCTAGACTTGGGTTTCAGGGCGAGGGCACGGCAGGTACCCCCTGCAGATCTGAACCAATATCTCATGCATCTGAAGTCAGGGCGAGGATCAGACGTTGGCTCAGCTGGGAGTTTCTGAGCATGACGGCCGCTTCATGAAGGGAGCGGAATCTCGAGACCATTGAGGTTTTCCCACGTTGGGAGTTGTGGGATGCCCCCTTCCAGGATTCCTTCTTCCGGACAATTGAGACCAGTTGGACAGCTCCAGGACATCCCATATGGAATGACTCCAGAGCACCGTTCGCGGATGGATGCCTGGGAAGCCCGCCTCGCATTCCAATTGTCTCCTAGCAACAAGACAGTTTAGATCTGATGGCTCTGCGGGAGCAACCTCGGTGGCTGAGTTGAAATGGACTTTCCTGAGGATGTGTCCTAATGTGTTTTTGTGTCCATGAGGGCCTTGGAATGGGGCGGTGGCACCGGCAACCTGAAGTACTTTCCTAAGCTTTGGACATGGCTCCCATGCACAGGTTTACTTGTGGAGACGAGATGAGTTCTGATGGGTGCCTCAGGAAAACCCCTATGCTCGTATTGGAATCAGGCTTTTGAGGACACATGCCTGTAACCCATAGCAATGGATCCTATTATGGCCTAGGGTCCTGTCTGGTTCAATCTTCTTCTCTGGGGACATCCATCTATGGTATGAGTGGAGGTCGATTATCAGCTGGTGTCAGACACCCCTTGTTTGTTCCGGGTGACCCACACTATTGGGATGGCCTAAGGGTCGTTGGAGGTTTCTCCTAATTTGTACGATTTTGGACCATGGAATGGGCAGAATTCCCATGGATTGGTAGGCACAGTCCTAATGTGTGGCTCCAGGGGCCCAGCCTGGAGGGTGTGTGGCCCAAGACTTTGAGGACAGAAGTCTGAAAACACAAACTCAGCTTAGGTTTGGGGACGTAGGTATGGCAGGCCCGATCTACAAACCATGAGAAGAACTCTACAGGATATGAAGAAAGTGCGAGTCTGTGGCGATTGCTCAGGCTTTTGTCTCTGGATTTTGTATCAGTGATGGCCGTGGAATGTCGGGGACGCCTCATGGGCCATGGACGAATCTTCATCTCTGAGGATTTGGCCCGATTCCCAATTGCTTTTCGTCAATCTGTGGGATGGGAGGACTCATTTCAGTTTTGTTACCTCAGGTGTCCCACCAAAAGAGGAATTCCAAAGCAAAGCCGTGGGGAAGACTGAAGGGACAATCCGAACTATGGTTAAAAATTGGGGCCTAGGGGCATGGCAAGCCCAATATGCTATCTCTTCATCCAGCCACTGAGTGGCCTTACTTGAGGACTGGGCTCAGCCTGAGGCTCACAATGTGTGTTTGTGACCAATGTGGCCCGTGAGCATGGGCGGGGCCTCATGGGCCACACTGGTTTCAACGACACTGAACGTTGGACAACATGCCAACCACAAGGTTTCTTGCCATGGGGACGGAGTTCTGATTTCTGCATCACCTTCAACATGGACAGTGATTGGAGATAAGGTCTAGGTTCTGAAACCTGAAAACCGAGGTTGGGAAGAGATGACGACCTAAGGCCATGGCGGCTCGATGTGCTCAGTGTGCGGCCAGCTGTCTGGGAGGGGCCAGGGGGTCCAGGCTCAGGCTGTGTCAGAAAGGGCATTAGTGTCCTGGTTAGCCTATGTATTGGGGGTACAGCCAAGGTCGGTGCAGGTTGATCCTCATTTGGGGTTACTGGGTAGCCCCAGAGGACAATGTGTTTTATCTGGAGGGCAGGCAGAGTGCTGCATTGTAGTTCTGGATTGCCAAACTGGAGGCCTTGTGGGCCAGTAGTCTGACGACAAAAGTCTGAGAACATAAGCTAGGCTTAGGTTTCTGGGTGAGGCCATGGCAGGCACAATCTACAGACCTGAATCGAGATCTCGTGCATCTGAAGTCAGGGCGAGGATCAGACGATCGCTCAGGTTGGAGTTTCTGTCCCTGATGGCCCCTTCATGAATGGGGGGGCATCACGAGGCCATGGGGGTTTTCCCATGATGGGAGTTGTGAGAAGCTCCAAACTGCAGAGAGTCTTCGGCAGGACAATTGAGACCTGTTGTTTGGCTCCAGGCCAATGATTCTGAGCAGGGTTCTAAGGATGGATGGCTGGGTAGCCCACCTCGCGTTCCAATTGTCTCCTAGCAACAAGACAGTTTAGATCTCCTGGATCTGTGGGGAGCTACCGAGGATGCTGAGTTGAAATGCACACCCCTGGGGATGGGTCCAAATGTGCTTTTGTGTCTATGGAGACCTTGGAATGAAGCGGTGGCACTGGGGCCCTAAAGGGTTCTCCTAAACAGAGGCTTTGACACAGCTCCAACGTGCAAGTTTCCCATGTGTAGATGAGATGTTTTCTGATGGGTGAAACAAGAAACAGCTATATGCTGCTTTTGAAATCCAGGCCTCTGAGGAGAGATGCCTGGAAACCAAAGCAATGGATCTGATTAGTGCCTAGGGGCCTGTTCTTTCCTTTTTACCTCTGAGGACATCTGTCTATGGGTCTGAGTGCAGGTAGGGGCTCATTTGGGCTCAGATTGCCCCTGTTTTTCCTGGGAAGCTACCACTATTGAGATATATCAGGGACTTTGGAGGTTTATCCTATTAGAAGGGTTGTGGCCATTGGAATGGGCACACACAATTCCCTTGGAGAGGGCAAGTACAGTCCTCAGGTTTGGCTCCAGGGGCCTGAGCCTGTAGGTTGTGTCGTCCAGCCCCTTTTGGACAGTTGTCTGAAAACACAAACTCGGCTTATGTTTCAGGTCATAGGTATGGCAGGACTGATCTACAGACCATGAGGAGAACTTTTCGGGATTTGAAAGAAGGGCGAGTGTGAGGCTCCTGCTCAAGTTTTTGTCTCGGGATACCGTGTCACTCATGGTCGTGGAATTTCTGGGTGACTTCATAGGAAATGGACGAGTCTTACTCTCTGGTGGTTTGGCTCCGTCCAAAGAGTTTGGGTTCATTCTGTGGGTTGGAAGAAGTCCGTTTTATTTTGTTGTTGTTGTTGTTGTTGTTGTTTTCTTTTTTAACCTCAGGTGTCCCACCAAATGAGGGATTTCAGAGTAGAGCCCTAGGAGGGGCGACTGGACAATCAGAAATCTGGTTAAAAATTGGGGCCTAGGGACATGTCAAGCCCATTATGACATCTAATGGTCCAGCCACTGAGAGGACTTACTAGAGGACAGGACTCATGCTGAGGGTCACAATGCGTGTGTATGCCCTCGTCGCACTCAAGAATGGGCGGGGCCTCAGGGTTTCTCCTACACTGATCCTTGCACAACGTGCCAACCACAAGGGTTCTTGCCATGGGTAAGGAGGAGTTCTGATTTCTGCATCAGACTCACCCCTGGGCAGTGATTGGAGATAAGGTCTCGGTTCTGAAGCCTGAAAACTGAGGTAGGGAAGAGATGATGACCTAAGGCCATGGCGGGTTTTATGTGCTCAGTGTGCGGTCAGCTTTCTGGGTGTTGGTCAGGAGGTCCGGGCTCAGGATGTGTTCGACAGTGCATTAGTGCCCAGGTTAGACTATATAATTTGGGTAAAGTCGAGTGCTGTGTAGGTTTACCCTCATTTAAGGTGCCTGGGCAGCTCATGAGGCAATCATTTTTTTTCTAGAGGGCAGGCAGAGTGCTGCATTGTGGGTCCGGAATTGCCAAACTTGAGGGCTTTGGGGCCAGGAGTGTGAGTATGGAAGTCTGAGAAGACAAGCTAGACTTGGGTTTCAGGGCGAGGGCACGGCAGGTACCCCCTGCAGATCTGAACCAATATCTCATGCATCTGAAGTCAGGGCGAGGATCAGACGTTGGCTCAGCTGGGAGTTTCTGAGCATGACGGCCGCTTCATGAAGGGAGCGGAATCTCGAGACCATTGAGGTTTTCCCACGTTGGGAGTTGTGGGATGCCCCCTTCCAGGATTCCTTCTTCCGGACAATTGAGACCTGTTGGACAGCTCCAGGACATCCCATATGGAATGACTCCAGAGCACCGTTCGCGGATGGATGCCTGGGAAGCCCGCCTCGCATTCCAATTGTCTCCTAGCAACAAGACAGTTTAGATCTGATGGCTCTGCGGGAGCAACCTCGGTGGCTGAGTTGAAATGGACTTTCCTGAGGATGTGTCCTAATGTGTTTTTGTGTCCATGAGGGCCTTGGAATGGGGCGGTGGCACCGGCAACCTGAAGTACTTTCCTAAGCTTTGGACATGGCTCCCATGCACAGGTTTACTTGTGGAGACGAGATGAGTTCTGATGGGTGCCTCAGGAAAACCCCTATGCTCGTATTGGAATCAGGCTTTTGAGGACACATGCCTGTAACCCATAGCAATGGATCCTATTATGGCCTAGGGTCCTGTCTGGTTCAATCTTCTTCTCTGGGGACATCCATCTATGGTATGAGTGGAGGTCGATTATCAGCTGGTGTCAGACACCCCTTGTTTGTTCCGGGTGACCCACACTATTGGGATGACCTAAGGGTCGTTGGAGGTTTCTCCTAATTTGTACGATTTTGGACCATGGAATGGGCAGAATTCCCATGGATTGGTAGGCACAGTCCTAATGTGTGGCTCCAGGGGCCCAGCCTGGAGGGTGTGTGGCCCAAGACTTTGAGGACAGAAGTCTGAAAACACAAACTCAGCTTAGGTTTGGGGACGTAGGTATGGCAGGCCCGATCTACAAACCATGAGAAGAACTCTACAGGATATGAAGAAAGTGCGAGTCTGTGGCGATTGCTCAGGCTTTTGTCTCTGGATTTTGTATCAGTGATGGCCGTGGAATGTCGGGGACGCCTCATGGGCCATGGACGAATCTTCCTCTCTGAGGATTTGGCCCGATTCCCAATTGCTTTTCGTCAATCTGTGGGATGGGAGGACTCATTTCAGTTTTGTTACCTCAGGTGTCCCACCAAAAGAGGAATTCCAAAGCAAAGCCGTGGGGAAGACTGAAGGGACAATCCGAACTATGGTTAAAAATTGGGGCCTAGGGGCATGGCAAGCCCAATATGCTATCTCTTCATCCAGCCACTGCGTGGCCTTACTTGAGGACTGGGCTCAGCCTGAGGCTCACAATGTGTGTTTGTGACCAATGTGGCCCGTGAGCATGGGCGGGGCCTCATGGGCCACACTGGTTTCAACGACACTGAACGTTGGACAACATGCCAACCACAAGGTTTCTTGCCATGGGGACGGAGTTCTGATTTCTGCATCACCTTCAACATGGACAGTGATTGGAGATAAGGTCTAGGTTCTGAAACCTGAAAACCGAGGTTGGGAAGAGATGACGACCTAAGGCCATGGCGGCTCGATGTGCTCAGTGTGCGGCCAGCTGTCTGGGAGGGGCCAGGGGGTCCAGGCTCAGGCTGTGTCAGAAGGGGCATTAGTGTCCTGGTTAGCCTATGTATTGGGGGTACAGCCAAGGTCGGTGCATGTTGATCCTCATTTGGGGTTACTGGGTAGCCCCAGAGGACAATGTGTTTTATCTGGAGGGCAGGCAGAGTGCTGCATTGTAGTTCTGGATTGCCAAACTGGAGGCCTTGTGGGCCAGTAGTCTGACGACAAAAGTCTGAGAACACAAGCTAGGCTTAGGTTTCTGGGTGAGGCCATGGCAGGCACAATCTACAGACCTGAATCGAGATCTCGTGCATCTGAAGTCAGTGCGAGGATCAGACGATCGCTCAGGTTGGAGTTTCTGTCCCTGATGGCCCCTTCATGAATGGGGGGGGCATCACGAGGCCATGGGGGTTTTCCCATGATGGGAGTTGTGAGAAGCTCCAAACTGCAGAGAGTCTTCGGCAGGACAATTGAGACCAGTTGTTTGGCTCCAGGCCAATGATTCTGAGCAGGGTTCTAAGGATGGATGGCTGGGTAGCCCACCTCGCGTTCCAATTGTCTCCTAGCAACAAGACAGTTTAGATCTCCTGGATCTGTGGGGAGCTACCGAGGATGCTGAGTTGAAATGCACACCCCTGGGGATGGGTCCAAATGTGCTTTTGTGTCTATGGAGACCTTGGAATGAAGCGGTGGCACTGGGGCCCTAAAGGGTTCTCCTAAACAGAGGCTTTGACACAGCTCCAACGTGCAAGTTTCCCATGTGTAGATGAGATGTTTTCTGATGGGTGAAACAAGAAACAGCTATATGCTGCTTTTGAAATCCAGGCCTCTGAGGAGAGATGCCTGGAAACCAAAGCAATGGATCTGATTAGTGCCTAGGGGCCTGTTCTTTCCTTTTTACCTCTGAGGACATCTGTCTATGGGTCTGAGTGCAGGTAGGGGCTCATTTGGGCTCAGATTGCCCCTGTTTTTCCTGGGAAGCTACCACTATTGAGATATATCAGGGACTTTGGAGGTTTATCCTATTAGAAGGGTTGTGGCCATTGGAATGGGCACACACAATTCCCTTGGAGAGGGCAAGTACAGTCTTCAGGTTTGGCTCCAGGGGCCTGAGCCTGTAGGTTGTGTCGTCCAGCCCCTTTTGGACAGTTGTCTGAAAACACAAACTCGGCTTATGTTTCAGGTCATAGGTATGGCAGGACTGATCTACAGACCATGAGGAGAACTTTTCGGGATTTGAAAGAAGGGCGAGTGTGAGGCTCCTGCTCAAGTTTTTGTCTCGGGATATCGTGTCACTCATGGTCGTGGAATTTCTGGGTGACTTCATAGGAAATGGACGAGTCTTACTCTCTGGTGGTTTGGCCCCGTCCAAAGAGTTTGGGTTCATTCTGTGGGCTGGAAGAAGTCCGTTTTATTTTGTTGTTGTTGTTGTTGTTGTAGTTTTCTTTTTTAACCTCAGGTGTCCCACCAAATGAGGGATTTCAGAGTAGAGTCCTAGGAGGGGCGACTGGACAATCAGAATTCTGGTTAAAAATTGGGGCCTAGGGACATGTCAAGCCCATTATGACATCTTATGTCCAGCCACTGAGAGGACTTACTAGAGGACAGGACTCATGCTGAGGGTCACAATGCGTGTGTATGCCCTCGTCGCACTCAAGAATGGGCGGGCCTCAGGGTTTCTCCTACACTGATCGTTGGACAACGTGCCAACCACAAGGGTTCTTGCCATGGGTAAGGAGGAGTTCTGATTTCTGCATCAGACTCACCCCTGGGCAGTGATTGGAGATAAGGTCTCGGTTCTGAAGCCTGAAAACTGAGGTAGGGAAGAGATGATGACTTAAGGCCATGGCGGGTTTTATGTGCTCAGTGTGCGGTCAGCTTTCTGGGTGTTGGTCAGGAGGTCCGGGCTCAGGTTGTGTTCGACAGTGCATTAGTGCCCAGGTTAGACTATATAATTTGGGTAAAGTCGAGTGCTGTGTAGGTTTACCTTCATTTAAGGTGCCTGGGCAGCTCAAGAGGCAATCATTTTTTTTCTAGAGGGCAGGCAGAGTGCTGCATTGTGGGTCCGGAATTGCCAAACTTGAGGGCTTTGGGGTCAGGAGTGTGAGGATGGAAGTCTGAGAAGACAAGCTAGACTTGGGTTTCAGGGCGAGGGCACGGCAGGTACCCCCTGCAGATCTGAACCAATATCTCATGCATCTGAAGTCAGGGCGAGGATCAGACGTTGGCTCAGGTGGGAGTTTCTGAGCATGACGGCCGCTTCATGAAGGGAGCGGAATCTCGAGACCATTGAGGTTTTCCCACGTTGGGAGTTGTGGGATGCCCCCTTCCAGGATTCCTTCTTCCGGACAATTGAGACCTGTTGGACAGCTCCAGGACATCCCATATGGAATGACTCCAGAGCACCGTTCGCGGATGGATGCCTGGGAAGCCCGCCTCGCATTCCAATTGTCTCCTAGCAACAAGACAGTTTAGATCTGATGGCTCTGCGGGAGCAACCTCGGTGGCTGAGTTGAAATGGACTTTCCTGAGGATGTGTCCTAATGTGTTTTTGTGTCCATGAGGGCCTTGGAATGGGGCGGTGGCACCGGCAACCTGAAGTACTTTCCTAAGCTTTGGACATGGCTCCCATGCACAGGTTTACTTGTGGAGACGAGATGAGTTCTGATGGGTGCCTCAGGAAAACCCCTATGCTCGTATTGGAATCAGGCTTTTGAGGACACATGCCTGTAACCCATAGCAATGGATCCTATTATGGCCTAGGGTCCTGTCTGGTTCAATCTTCTTCTCTGGGGACATCCATCTATGGTATGAGTGGAGGTCGATTATCAGCTGGTGTCAGACACCCCTTGTTTGTTCCGGGTGACCCACACTATTGGGATGGCCTAAGGGTCGTTGGAGGTTTCTCCTAATTTGTACGATTTTGGACCATGGAATGGGCAGAATTCCCATGGATTGGTAGGCACAGTCCTAATGTGTGGCTCCAGGGGCCCAGCCTGGAGGATGTGTGGCCCAAGACTTTGAGGACAGAAGTCTGAAAACACAAACTCAGCTTAGGTTTGGGGACGTAGGTATGGCAGGCCCGATCTACAAACCATGAGAAGAACTCTACAGGATATGAAGAAAGTGCGAGTCTGTGGCGATTGCTCAGGCTTTTGTCTCTGGATTTTGTATCAGTGATGGCCGTGGAATGTCGGGGAGGCCTCATGGGCCATGGACGAATCTTCCTCTCTGAGGTTTTGGCCCGATTCCCAATTGCTTTTCGTCAATCTGTGGGATGGGAGGACTCATTTCAGTTTTGTTACCTCAGGTGTCCCACCAAAAGAGGAATTCCAAAGCAAAGCCGTGGGGAAGACTGAAGGGACAATCCGAACTATGGTTAAAAATTGGGGCCTAGGGGCATGGCAAGCCCAATATGCTATCTCTTCATCCAGCCACTGAGTGGCCTTACTTGAGGACTGGGCTCAGCCTGAGGCTCACAATGTGTGTTTGTGACCAATGTGGCCCGTGAGCATGGGCGGGGCCCCATGGGCCACACTGGTTTCAACGACACTGAACGTTGGACAACATGCCAACCACAAGGTTTCTTGCCATGGGGAAGGAGTTCTGATTTCTGCATCACCTTCAACATGGACAGTGATTGGAGATAAGGTCTAGGTTCTGAAACTTGAAAACCGAGGTTGGGAAGAGATGACGACCTAAGGCCATGGCGGCTCGATGTGCTCAGTGTGCGGCCAGCTGTCTGGGAGGGGCCAGGGGGTCCAGGCTTAGGCTGTGTCAGAAAGGGCATTAGTGCCCTCCTCAGCCTATGTATTTGGGGTACAGCCAAGGTCGGTGCAGGTTGATTCTCATTTGGGGTTACTGGGTAGCCCCAGAGGACAATGTTATTTATCTGGAGGGCAGGCAGAGTGCTGCATTGTAGTTCTGGATTGCCAAACTGGAGGCCTTGTGGGCCAGTAGTCTGACGACAAAAGTCTGAGAACACAAGCTAGGCTTAGGTTTCTGGGTGAGGCCATGGCAGGCACAATCTACAGACCTGAATCGAGATCTCAGTGCATCTGAAGTCAGGGCGAGGATCAGACGATCGCTCAGGTTGGAGTTTCTGTCCCTGATGGCCCCTTCATGAATGGGGGGGCATCACGAGGCCATGGGGGTTTTCCCATGATGGGAGTTGTGAGAAGCTCCAAACTGCAGAGAGACTTCGGCAGGACAATTGAGACCTGTTGTTTGGCTCCAGGCCA
This sequence comes from Mustela nivalis, assembly GCF_964662115.1. NCBI lineage: Eukaryota > Metazoa > Chordata > Mammalia > Carnivora > Mustelidae > Mustela > Mustela nivalis. The sequence continues at coordinate 131,754 of NW_028135466.1, read as the reverse complement.
ATGATTCTGAGCAGGGTTCTAAGGATGGATGGCTGGGTAGCCCACCTCGCTTTCCAATTGTCTCCTAGCAACAAGACAGTTTAGATCTCCTGGATCTGTGGGGAGCTACCGAGGATGCTGAGTTGAAATGCACACCCCTGGGGATGGGTCCGAATGTGCTTTTGTGTCTATGGAGACGATGGAATGAAGCGGTGGCACTGGGGCCCTTAAGGGTTCTCCTAAACAGAGGCTTTGACACAGCTCCAACGTGCAAGTTTCCCATGTGTAGATGAGATGTTTTCTGATGGGTGAGTCAAGAAACAGCTATATGCTGCTTTTGAAATCCAGGCCTCTGAAGAGAGATGCCTGGAAACCAAAGCAATGGATCTGATTAGTGCCTAGGGGCCTGTTCTTTCCTTTTTACCTCTGAGGACATCTGTCTATGGGTCTGAGTGCAGGTAGGGGCTCATTTGGGCTCAGATTGCCCCTGTTTTTCCTGGGAAGCTACCACTATTGAGATATATCAGGGACTTTGGAGGTTTATCCTATTAGAAGGGTTGTGGCCATTGGAATGGGCACACACAATTCCCTTGGAGAGGGCAAGTACAGTCCTCAGGTTTGGCTCCAGGGGCCTGAGCCTGTAGGTTGTGTCGTCCAGCCCCTTTTGGACAGTTGTCTGAAAACACAAACTCGGCTTATGTTTCAGGTCATAGGTATGGCAGGACTGATCTACAGACCATGAGGAGAACTTTTCGGGATTTGAAAGAAGGGCGAGTGTGAGGCTCCTGCTCAAGTTTTTGTCTCGGGATACCGTGTCACTCATGGTCGTGGAATTTCTGGGTGACTTCATAGGAAATGGACGAGTCTTACTCTCTGGTGGTTTGGCTCCGTCCAAAGAGTTTGGGTTCATTCTGTGGGTTGGAAGAAGTCCGTTTTATTTTGTTGTTGTTGTTGTTGTTGTTGTTGTTTTCTTTTTTAACCTCAGGTGTCCCACCAAATGAGGGATTTCAGAGTAGAGCCCTAGGAGGGGCGACTGGACAATCAGAAATCTGGTTAAAAATTGGGGCCTAGGGACATGTCAAGCCCATTATGACATCTAATGGTCCAGCCACTGAGAGGACTTACTAGAGGACAGGACTCATGCTGAGGGTCACAATGCGTGTGTATGCCCTCGTCGCACTCAAGAATGGGCGGGGCCTCAGGGTTTCTCCTACACTGATCCTTGCACAACGTGCCAACCACAAGGGTTCTTGCCATGGGTAAGGAGGAGTTCTGATTTCTGCATCAGACTCACCCCTGGGCAGTGATTGGAGATAAGGTCTCGGTTCTGAAGCCTGAAAACTGAGGTAGGGAAGAGATGATGACCTAAGGCCATGGCGGGTTTTATGTGCTCAGTGTGCGGTCAGCTTTCTGGGTGTTGGTCAGGAGGTCCGGGCTCAGGATGTGTTCGACAGTGCATTAGTGCCCAGGTTAGACTATATAATTTGGGTAAAGTCGAGTGCTGTGTAGGTTTACCCTCATTTAAGGTGCCTGGGCAGCTCATGAGGCAATCATTTTTTTTCTAGAGGGCAGGCAGAGTGCTGCATTGTGGGTCCGGAATTGCCAAACTTGAGGGCTTTGGGGCCAGGAGTGTGAGTATGGAAGTCTGAGAAGACAAGCTAGACTTGGGTTTCAGGGCGAGGGCACGGCAGGTACCCCCTGCAGATCTGAACCAATATCTCATGCATCTGAAGTCAGGGCGAGGATCAGACGTTGGCTCAGCTGGGAGTTTCTGAGCATGACGGCCGCTTCATGAAGGGAGCGGAATCTCGAGACCATTGAGGTTTTCCCACGTTGGGAGTTGTGGGATGCCCCCTTCCAGGATTCCTTCTTCCGGACAATTGAGACCTGTTGGACAGCTCCAGGACATCCCATATGGAATGACTCCAGAGCACCGTTCGCGGATGGATGCCTGGGAAGCCCGCCTCGCATTCCAATTGTCTCCTAGCAACAAGACAGTTTAGATCTGATGGCTCTGCGGGAGCAACCTCGGTGGCTGAGTTGAAATGGACTTTCCTGAGGATGTGTCCTAATGTGTTTTTGTGTCCATGAGGGCCTTGGAATGGGGCGGTGGCACCGGCAACCTGAAGTACTTTCCTAAGCTTTGGACATGGCTCCCATGCACAGGTTTACTTGTGGAGACGAGATGAGTTCTGATGGGTGCCTCAGGAAAACCCCTATGCTCGTATTGGAATCAGGCTTTTGAGGACACATGCCTGTAACCCATAGCAATGGATCCTATTATGGCCTAGGGTCCTGTCTGGTTCAATCTTCTTCTCTGGGGACATCCATCTATGGTATGAGTGGAGGTCGATTATCAGCTGGTGTCAGACACCCCTTGTTTGTTCCGGGTGACCCACACTATTGGGATGGCCTAAGGGTCGTTGGAGGTTTCTCCTAATTTGTACGATTTTGGACCATGGAATGGGCAGAATTCCCATGGATTGGTAGGCACAGTCCTAATGTGTGGCTCCAGGGGCCCAGCCTGGAGGGTGTGTGGCCCAAGACTTTGAGGACAGAAGTCTAAAAACACAAACTCAGCTTAGGTTTGGGGACGTAGGTATGGCAGGCCCGATCTACAAACCATGAGAAGAACTCTACAGGATATGAAGAAAGTGCGAGTCTGTGGCGATTGCTCAGGCTTTTGTCTCTGGATTTTGTATCAGTGATGGCCGTGGAATGTCGGGGACGCCTCATGGGCCATGGACGAATCTTCCTCTCTGAGGATTTGGCCCGATTCCCAATTGCTTTTCGTCAATCTGTGGGATGGGAGGACTCATTTCAGTTTTGTTACCTCAGGTGTCCCACCAAAAGAGGAATTCCAAAGCAAAGCCGTGGGGAAGACTGAAGGGACAATCCGAACTATGGTTAAAAATTGGGGCCTAGGGGCATGGCAAGCCCAATATGCTATCTCTTCATCCAGCCACTGAGTGGCCTTACTTGAGGACTGGGCTCAGCCTGAGGCTCACAATGTGTGTTTGTGACCAATGTGGCCCGTGAGCATGGGCGGGGCCTCATGGGCCACACTGGTTTCAACGACACTGAACGTTGGACAACATGCCAACCACAAGGTTTCTTGCCATGGGGACGGAGTTCTGATTTCTGCATCACCTTCAACATGGACAGTGATTGGAGATAAGGTCTAGGTTCTGAAACCTGAAAACCGAGGTTGGGAAGAGATGACGACCTAAGGCCATGGCGGCTCGATGTGCTCAGTGTGCGGCCAGCTGTCTGGGAGGGGCCAGGGGGTCCAGGCTCAGGCTGTGTCAGAAAGGGCATTAGTGTCCTGGTTAGCCTATGTATTGGGGGTACAGCCAAGGTCGGTGCAGGTTGATCCTCATTTGGGGTTACTGGGTAGCCCCAGAGGACAATGTGTTTTATCTGGAGGGCAGGCAGAGTGCTGCATTGTAGTTCTGGATTGCCAAACTGGAGGCCTTGTGGGCCAGTAGTCTGACGACAAAAGTCTGAGAACATAAGCTAGGCTTAGGTTTCTGGGTGAGGCCATGGCAGGCACAATCTACAGACCTGAATCGAGATCTCGTGCATCTGAAGTCAGGGCGAGGATCAGACGATCGCTCAGGTTGGAGTTTCTGTCCCTGATGGCCCCTTCATGAATGGGGGGGCATCACGAGGCCATGGGGGTTTTCCCATGATGGGAGTTGTGAGAAGCTCCAAACTGCAGAGAGTCTTCGGCAGGACAATTGAGACCTGTTGTTTGGCTCCAGGCCAATTATTCTGAGCAGGGTTCTAAGGATGGATGGCTGGGTAGCCCACCTCGCGTTCCAATTGTCTCCTAGCAACAAGACAGTTTAGATCTCCTGGATCTGTGGGGAGCTACCGAGGATGCTGAGTTGAAATGCACACCCCTGGGGATGGGTCCAAATGTGCTTTTGTGTCTATGGAGACCTTGGAATGAAGCGGTGGCACTGGGGCCCTAAAGGGTTCTCCTAAACAGAGGCTTTGACACAGCTCCAACGTGCAAGTTTCCCATGTGTAGATGAGATGTTTTCTGATGGGTGAAACAAGAAACAGCTATATGCTGCTTTTGAAATCCAGGCCTCTGAGGAGAGATGCCTGGAAACCAAAGCAATGGATCTGATTAGTGCCTAGGGGCCTGTTCTTTCCTTTTTACCTCTGAGGACATCTGTCTATGGGTCTGAGTGCAGGTAGGGGCTCATTTGGGCTCAGATTGCCCCTGTTTTTCCTGGGAAGCTACCACTATTGAGATATATCAGGGACTTTGGAGGTTTATCCTATTAGAAGGGTTGTGGCCATTGGAATGGGCACACACAATTCCCTTGGAGAGGGCAAGTACAGTCTTCAGGTTTGGCTCCAGGGGCCTGAGCCTGTAGGTTGTGTCGTCCAGCCCCTTTTGGACAGTTGTCTGAAAACACAAACTCGGCTTATGTTTCAGGTCATAGGTATGGCAGGACTGATCTACAGACCATGAGGAGAACTTTTCGGGATTTGAAAGAAGGGCGAGTGTGAGGCTCCTGCTCAAGTTTTTGTCTCGGGATATCGTGTCACTCATGGTCGTGGAATTTCTGGGTGACTTCATAGGAAATGGACGAGTCTTACTCTCTGGTGGTTTGGCCCCGTCCAAAGAGTTTGGGTTCATTCTGTGGTTTGGAAGAAGTCCGTTTTATTTTGTTGTTGTTGTTGTTGTTGTAGTTTTCTTTTTTAACCTCAGGTGTCCCACCAAATGAGGGATTTCAGAGTAGAGTCCTAGGAGGGGCGACTGGACAATCAGAAATCTGGTTAAAAATTGGGGCCTAGGGACATGTCAAGCCCATTATGACATCTTATGGTCCAGCCACTGAGAGGACTTACTAGAGGACAGGACTCATGCTGAGGGTCACAATGCGTGTGTATGCCCTCGTCGCACTCAAGAATGGGCGGGGCCTCAGGGTTTCTCCTACACTGATCGTTGGACAACGTGCCAACCACAAGGGTTCTTGCCATGGGTAAGGAGGAGTTCTGATTTCTGCATCAGACTCACCCCTGGGCAGTGATTGGAGATAAGGTCTCGGTTCTGAAGCCTGAAAACTGAGGTAGGGAAGAGATGATGACTTAAGGCCATGGCGGGTTTTATGTGCTCAGTGTGCGGTCAGCTTTCTGGGTGTTGGTCAGGAGGTCCGGGCTCAGGTTGTGTTCGACAGTGCATTAGTGCCCAGGTTAGACTATATAATTTGGGTAAAGTCGAGTGCTGTGTAGGTTTACCTTCATTTAAGGTGCCTGGGCAGCTCAAGAGGCAATCATTTTTTTTCTAGAGGGCAGGCAGAGTGCTGCATTGTGGGTCCGGAATTGCCAAACTTGAGGGCTTTGGGGTCAGGAGTGTGAGGATGGAAGTCTGAGAAGACAAGCTAGACTTGGGTTTCAGGGCGAGAGCACGGCAGGTACCCCCTGCAGATCTGAACCAATATCTCATGCATCTGAAGTCAGGGCGAGGATCAGACGTTGGCTCAGGTGGGAGTTTCTGAGCATGACGGCCGCTTCATGAAGGGAGCGGAATCTCGAGACCATTGAGGTTTTCCCACGTTGGGAGTTGTGGGATGCCCCCTTCCAGGATTCCTTCTTCCGGACAATTGAGACCTGTTGGACAGCTCCAGGACATCCCATATGGAATGACTCCAGAGCACCGTTCGCGGATGGATGCCTGGGAAGCCCGCCTCGCATTCCAATTGTCTCCTAGCAACAAGACAGTTTAGATCTGATGGCTCTGCGGGAGCAACCTCGGTGGCTGAGTTGAAATGGACTTTCCTGAGGATGTGTCCTAATGTGTTTTTGTGTCCATGAGGGCCTTGGAATGGGGCGGTGGCACCGGCAACCTGAAGTACTTTCCTAAGCTTTGGACATGGCTCCCATGCACAGGTTTACTTGTGGAGACGAGATGAGTTCTGATGGGTGCCTCAGGAAAACCCCTATGCTCGTATTGGAATCAGGCTTTTGAGGACACATGCCTGTAACCCATAGCAATGGATCCTATTATGGCCTAGGGTCCTGTCTGGTTCAATCTTCTTCTCTGGGGACATCCATCTATGGTATGAGTGGAGGTCGATTATCAGCTGGTGTCAGACACCCCTTGTTTGTTCCGGGTGACCCACACTATTGGGATGGCCTAAGGGTCGTTGGAGGTTTCTCCTAATTTGTACGATTTTGGACCATGGAATGGGCAGAATTCCCATGGATTGGTAGGCACAGTCCTAATGTGTGGCTCCAGGGGCCCAGCCTGGAGGATGTGTGGCCCAAGACATTGAGGACAGAAGTCTGAAAACACAAACTCAGCTTAGGTTTGGGGACGTAGGTATGGCAGGCCCGATCTACAAACCATGAGAAGAACTCTACAGGATATGAAGAAAGTGCGAGTCTGTGGCGATTGCTCAGGCTTTTGTCTCTGGATTTTGTATCAGTGATGGCCGTGGAATGTCGGGGACGCCTCATGGGCCATGGACGAATCTTCCTCTCTGAGGTTTTGGCCCGATTCCCAATTGCTTTTCGTCAATCTGTGGGATGGGAGGACTCATTTCAGTTTTGTTACCTCAGGTGTCCCACCAAAAGAGGAATTCCAAAGCAAAGCCGTGGGGAAGACTGAAGGGACAATCCGAACTATGGTTAAAAATTGGGGCCTAGGGGCATGGCAAGCCCAATATGCTATCTCTTCATCCAGCCACTGAGTGGCCTTACTTGAGGACTGGGCTCAGCCTGAGGCTCACAATGTGTGTTTGTGACCAATGTGGCCCGTGAGCATGGGCGGGGCCCCATGGGCCACACTGGTTTCAACGACACTGAACGTTGGACAACATGCCAACCACAAGGTTTCTTGCCATGGGGAAGGAGTTCTGATTTCTGCATCACCTTCAACATGGACAGTGATTGGAGATAAGGTCTAGGTTCTGAAACTTGAAAACCGAGGTTGGGAAGAGATGACGACCTAAGGCCATGGCGGCTCGATGTGCTCAGTGTGCGGCCAGCTGTCTGGGAGGGGCCAGGGGGTCCAGGCTCAGGCTGTGTCAGAAAGGGCATTAGTGCCCTGCTCAGCCTATGTATTTGGGGTACAGCCAAGGTCGGTGCAGGTTGATTCTCATTTGGGGTTACTGGGTAGCCCCAGAGGACAATGTTATTTATCTGGAGGGCAGGCAGAGTGCTGCATTGTAGTTCTGGATTGCCAAACTGGAGGCCTTGTGGGCCAGTAGTCTGACGACAAAAGTCTGAGAACACAAGCTAGGCTTAGGTTTCTGGGTGAGGCCATGGCAGGCACAATCTACAGACCTGAATCGAGATCTCAGTGCATCTGAAGTCAGGGCGAGGATCAGACGATCGCTCAGGTTGGAGTTTCTGTCCCTGATGGCCCCTTCATGAATGGGGGGGCATCACGAGGCCATGGGGGTTTTCCCATGATGGGAGTTGTGAGAAGCTCCAAACTGCAGAGAGTCTTCGGCAGGACAATTGAGACCTGTTGTTTGGCTCCAGGCCAATGATTCTGAGCAGGGTTCTAAGGATGGATGGCTGGGTAGCCCACCTCGCTTTCCAATTGTCTCCTAGCAACAAGACAGTCTAGATCTCCTGGATCTGTGGGGAGCTACCGAGGATGCTGAGTTGAAATGCACACCCCTGGGGATGGGTCCGAATGTGCTTTTGTGTCTATGGAGACGATGGAATGAAGCGGTGGCACTGGGGCCCTTAAGGGTTCTCCTAAACAGAGGCTTTGACACAGCTCCAACGTGCAAGTTTCCCATGTGTAGATGAGATGTTTTCTGATGGGTGAGTCAAGAAACAGCTATATGCTGCTTTTGAAATCCAGGCCTCTGAAGAGAGATGCCTGGAAACCAAAGCAATGGATCTGATTAGTGCCTAGGGGCCTGTTCTTTCCTTTTTACCTCTGAGGACATCTGTCTATGGGTCTGAGTGCAGGTAGGGGCTCATTTGGGCTCAGATTGCCCCTGTTTTTCCTGGGAAGCTACCACTATTGAGATATATCAGGGACTTTGGAGGTTTATCCTATTAGAAGGGTTGTGGCCATTGGAATGGGCACACACAATTCCCTTGGAGAGGGCAAGTACAGTCCTCAGGTTTGGCTCCAGGGGCCTGAGCCTGTAGGTTGTGTCGTCCAGCCCCTTTTGGACAGTTGTCTGAAAACACAAACTCGGCTTATGTTTCAGGTCATAGGTATGGCAGGACTGATCTACAGACCATGAGGAGAACTTTTCGGGATTTGAAAGAAGGGCGAGTGTGAGGCTCCTGCTCAAGTTTTTGTCTCGGGATACCGTGTCACTCATGGTCGTGGAATTTCTGGGTGACTTCATAGGAAATGGACGAGTCTTACTCTCTGGTGGTTTGGCTCCGTCCAAAGAGTTTGGGTTCATTCTGTGGGTTGGAAGAAGTCCGTTTTATTTTGTTGTTGTTGTTGTTGTTGTTGTTTTCTTTTTTAACCTCAGGTGTCCCACCAAATGAGGGATTTCAGAGTAGAGCCCTAGGAGGGGCGACTGGACAATCAGAAATCTGGTTAAAAATTGGGGCCTAGGGACATGTCAAGCCCATTATGACATCTAATGGTCCAGCCACTGAGAGGACTTACTAGAGGACAGGACTCATGCTGAGGGTCACAATGCGTGTGTATGCCCTCGTCGCACTCAAGAATGGGCGGGGCCTCAGGGTTTCTCCTACACTGATCGTTGGACAACGTGCCAACCACAAGGGTTCTTGCCATGGGTAAGGAGGAGTTCTGATTTCTGCATCAGACTCACCCCTGGGCAGTGATTGGAGATAAGGTCTCGGTTCTGAAGCCTGAAAACTGAGGTAGGGAAGAGATGATGACCTAAGGCCATGGCGGGTTTTATGTGCTCAGTGTGCGGTCAGCTTTCAGGTGTTGGTCAGGAGGTCCGGGCTCAGGATGTGTTCGACAGTGCATTAGTGCCCAGGTTAGACTATATAATTTGGGTAAAGTCGAGTGCTGTGTAGGTTTACCCTCATTTAAGGTGCCTGGGCAGCTCATGAGGCAATCATTTTTTTTCTAGAGGGCAGGCAGAGTGCTGCACTGTGGGTCCGGAATTGCCAAACTTGAGGGCTTTGGGGCCAGGAGTGTGAGTATGGAAGTCTGAGAAGACAAGCTAGACTTGGGTTTCAGGGCGAGGGCACGGCAGGTACCCCCTGCAGATCTGAACCAATATCTCATGCATCTGAAGTCAGGGCGAGGATCAGACGTTGGCTCAGCTGGGAGTTTCTGAGCATGACGGCCGCTTCATGAAGGGAGCGGAATGTCGAGACCATTGAGGTTTTCCCACGTTGGGAGTTGTGGGATGCCCCCTTCCAGGATTCCTTCTTCCGGACAATTGAGACCTGTTGGACAGCTCCAGGACATCCCATATGGAATGACTCCAGAGCACCGTTCGCGGATGGATGCCTGGGAAGCCCGCCTCGCATTCCAATTGTCTCCTAGCAACAAGACAGTTTAGATCTGATGGCTCTGCGGGAGCAACCTCGGTGGCTGAGTTGAAATGGACTTTCCTGAGGATGTGTCCTAATGAGTTTTTGTGTCCATGAGGGCCTTGGAATGGGGCGGTGGCACCGGCAACCTGAAGTACTTTCCTAAGCTTTGGACATGGCTCCCATGCACAGGTTTACTTGTGGAGACGAGATGAGTTCTGATGGGTGCCTCAGGAAAACCCCTATGCTCGTATTGGAATCAGGCTTTTGAGGACACATGCCTGTAACCCATAGCAATGGATCCTTTTATGGCCTAGGGTCCTGTCTGGTTCAATCTTCTTCTCTGGGGACATCCATCTATGGTATGAGTGGAGGTCGATTATCAGCTGGTGTCAGACACCCCTTGTTTGTTCCGGGTGACCCACACTATTGGGATGGCCTAAGGGTCGTTGGAGGTTTCTCCTAATTTGTACGATTTTGGACCATGGAATGGGCATAATTCCCATAGATTGGTAGGCACAGTCCTAATGTGTGGCTCCAGGGGCCCAGCCTGGAGGATGTGTGGCCCAAGACTTTGAGGACAGAAGTCTGAAAACACAAACTCAGCTTAGGTTTGGGGACGTAGGTATGGCAGGCCCGATCTAGAAACCATGAGAAGAACTCTACAGGATATGAAGAAAGTGAGAGTCTGTGGCGATTGCTCAGGCTTTTGTCTCTGGATTTTGTATCAGTGATGGCCGTGGAATGTCGGGGAGGCCTCATGGGCCATGGACGAATCTTCCTCTCTGAGGATTTGGCCCGATTCCCAATTGCTTTTCATCAATCTGTGGAATGGGAGGACTCATTTCAGTTTTGTTACCTCAGGTGTCCCACCAAAAGAGGAATTCCAAAGCAAAGCCGTGGGGAAGACTGAAGGGACAATCCGAACTATGGTTAAAAATTGGGGCCTAGGGGCATGGCAAGCCCAATATGCTATCTCTTCATCCAGCCACTGAGTGGCCTTACTTGAGGACTGGGCTCAGCCTGAGGGTCACAATGCGTGTTTGTGACCAATGTGGCCCGTGAGCATGGGCGGGGCCTCATGGGCCACACTGGTTTCAATGACACTGAACGTTGGACAACATGCCAACCACAAGGTTTCTTGCCATGGGGAAGGAGTTCTGATTTCTGCATCACCTTCAACATGGACAGTGATTGGAGATAAGGTCTAGGTTCTGAAACCTGAAAACCGAGGTTGGGAAGAGGTGACGACCTAAGGCCATGGCGGCTCGATGTGCTCAGTGTGCGGCCAGCTGTCTGGGAGGGGCCAGGGGGTCCAGGCTCAGGCTTTGTCAGAAAGGGCATTAGTGCCCTGGTCAGCCTATGTATTTGTGGTACAGCCAAGGTCGGTGCAGGTTGATCCTCATTTGGGGTTACTGGGTAGCCCCAGAGGACAATGTTTTTTATCAGGAGGGCAGGCAGAGTGCTGCATTGTAGTTCTGGATTGCCAAACTGGAGGCCTTGTGGGCCAGTAGTCTGACGACAAAAGTCTGAGAACACAAGCTAGGCTTAGGTTTCTGGGTGAGGCCATGGCAGGCACAATCTACAGACCTGAATCGAGATCTCGTGCATCTGAAGTCAGGGCGAGGATCAGACGATCGCTCAGGTTGGAGTTTCTGTCCCTGATGGCCCCTTCATGAATGGGGGGGCATCACGAGGCCATGGGTGTTTTCCCATGATGGGAGTTCTGAGAAGCTCCAAACTGCAGAGAGTCTTCGGCAGGACAATTGAGACCTGTTGTTTGGCTCCAGGCCAATGATTCTGAGCAGGGTTCTAAGGATGGATGGCTGGGTAGCCCACCTCGCATTCCAATTGTCTCCTAGCAACAAGACAGTTTAGATCTCCTGGATCTGTGGGGAGCTACCGAGGATGCTGAGTTGAAATGCACACCCCTGGGGATGGGTCCGAATGTGCTTTTGTGTCTATGGAGACCTTGGAATGAAGCGGTGGCACTGGGGCCCTAAAGGGTTCTCCTAAACAGAGGCTTTGACACAGCTCCAACGTGCAAGTTTCCCATGTGTAGATGAGATGTTTTCTGATGGGTGAGTCAAGAAACAGCTATATGCTGCTTTTGAAATCCAGGCCTCTGAGGAGAGATGCCTGGAAACCAAAGCAATGGATCTGATTAGTGCCTAGGGGCCTGTTCTTTCCTTTTTACCTCTGAGGACATCTGTCTATGGGTCTGAGTGCAGGTAGGGGCTCATTTGGGCTCAGATTGCCCCTGTTTTTCCTGGGAAGCTACCACTATTGAGATATATCAGGGACTTTGGAGGTTTATCCTATTAGAAGGGTTGTGGCCATTGGAATGGGCACACACAATTCCCTTGGAGAGGGCAAGTACAGTCCTCAGGTTTGGCTCAAGGGGCCTGAGCCTGTAGGTTGTGTAGTCCAGCCCTTTTTGGACAGTTGTCTGAAAACACAAACTCGGCTTATGTTTCAGGTCATAGGTATGGCAGGACTGATCTACAGACCATGAGGAGAACTTTTCGGGATTTGAAAGAAGGGCGAGTGTGAGGCTCCTGCTCAAGTTTTTGTCTCGGGATATCGTGTCACTCATGGTCGTGGAATTTCTGGGTGACTTCATGGGAAATGGACGAGTCTTACTCTCTGGTGGTTTGGCCCCGTCCAAAGAGTTTGGGTTCATTCTGTGGGCTGGAAGAAGTCCGTTTTATTTTGTTGTTGTTGTTGTTGTTGTTGTTGTTTTCTTTTTTAACCTCAGGTGTCCCACCAAATGAGGGATTTCAGAGTAGAGCCCTTGGAGGGGCGACTGGACAATCAGAAATCTGGTTAAAAATTGGGGCCTAGGGACATGTCAAGCCCATTATGACATCTAATGGTCCAGCCACTGAGAGGAGTTACTAGAGGACAGGACTCATGCTGAGGGTCACAATGCGTGTGTATGCCCTCGTCGCACTCAAGAATGGGCGGGACCTCAGGGTTTCTCCTACACTGATCGTTGGACAACGTGCCAACCACAAGGGTTCTTGCTATGGGTAAGGAGGAGTTTTGATTTCTGCATCAGACTCACCCCTGGGCAGTGATTGGAGATAAGGTCTCGCTTCTGAAGCCTGAAAACTGAGGTAGGGAAGAGATGATGACCTAAGGCCATGGCGGGTTTTATGTGCTCAGTGTGCGGTCAGATTTCTGGGTGTTGGTCAGGAGGTCCGGGCTCAGGATGTGTTCGACAGTGCATTAGTGCCCATGTTAGACTATATAATTTGGGTAAAGTCGAGTGCTGTGTAGGTTTACCCTCATTTAAGGTGCCTGGGTAGCTCATGAGGCAATAATTTTTTTTTTCTAGAGGGCAGGCAGAGTGCTGCATTGTGGGTCCGGAATTGCCAAACTTGAGGGCTTTGGGGCCAGGAGTGTGAGGATGGATGTCTGAGAAGACAAGCTAGACTTGGGTTTCAGGGCGAGGGCACGGCAGGTACCCCCTGCAGATCTGAACCAATATCTCATGCATCTGAAGTCAGGGCGAGGATCAGACGAAGCTCAGGTGGGAGTTTCTGAGCATGACGGCCGCTTCATGAAGGGAGCGGAATCTCGAGACCATTGAGGTTTTCCCACGTTGGGAGTTGTGGGATGCCCCCTTCCAGGATTCCTTCTTCCGGACAATTGAGACCTGTTGGACAGCTCCAGGACATCCCATATGGAATGACTCCAGAGCACCGTTCGCGGATGGATGCCTGGGAAGCCCGCCTCGCATTCCAATTGTCTCCTAGCAACAAGACAGTTTAGATCTGATGGCTCTGCGGGAGCAACCTCGGTGGCTGAGTTGAAATGGACTTTCCTGAGGATGTGTCCTAATGTGTTTTTGTGTCCATGAGGGCCTTGGAATGGGGCGGTGGCACCGGCAACCTGAAGTACTTTCCTAAGCTTTGGACATGGCTCCCATGCACAGGTTTACTTGTGGAGACGAGATGAGTTCTGATGGGTGCCTCAGGAAAACCCCTATGCTTGTATTGGAATCAGGCTTTTGAGGACACATGCTTGTAACCCATAGCAATGGATCCTATTATGGCCTAGGGTCCTGTCTGGTTCAATCTTCTTCTCTGGGGACATCCATCTATGGTATGAGTGGAGGTCGATTATCAGCTGGTGTCAGACACCCCTTGTTTGTTCCGGGTGACCCACACTATTGGGATGGCCTAAGGGTCGTTGGAGGTTTCTCCTAATTTGTACGATTTTGGACCATGGAATGGGCAGAATTCCCATGAATTGGTAGGCACAGTCCTAATGTGTGGCTCCAGGGGCCCAGCCTGGAGGGTGTGTGGCCCAAGACTTTGAGGACAGAAGTCTGAGAACACAAACTCAGCTTAGGTTTGGGGACGTAGGTATGGCAGGCCCGATCTACAAACCATGAGAAGAACTCTACAGGATATGAAGAAAGTGCGAGTCTGTGGCGATTGCTCAGGCTTTTGTCTCTGGATTTTGTATCAGTGATGGCCGTGGAATGTCGGGGACGCCTCATGGGCCATGGACGAATCTTCCTCTCTGAGGATTTGGCCCGATTCCCAATTGCTTTTCGTCAATCTGTGGAATGGGAGGATTCATTTCAGTTTTGTTACCTCAGGTGTCCCACCAAAAGAGGAATTCCAAAGCAAAGCCGTGGGGAAGACTGAAGGGACAATCCGAACTATGGTTAAAAATTGGGGCCTAGGGGCATGGCAAGCCCAATATGCTATCTCTTCATCAGCCACTGAGTGGCCTTACTTGAGGACTGGGCTCAACCTGAGGGTCACAATGTGTGTTTGTGACCAATGTGGCCCGCGAGCATGGGCGGGGCCTCATGGGCCACACTGGTTTCAACGACACTGAACGTTGGACAACATGCCAACCACAAGGTTTCTTGCCATGGGGAAGGAGTTCTGATTTCTGCATCACCTTCAACATGGACAGTGATTGGAGATAAGGTCTAGGTTCTGAAACCTGAAAACCGAGGTTGGGAAGAGATGACGACCTAAGGCCATGGCGGCTGGATGTGCTCAGTGTGCGGCCAGCTGTCTGGGAGGGGCCAGGGGTTCCAGGCTCAGGCTGTGTCAGAAAGGGCATTAGTGCCCTGGTCAGCCTATGTATTTGGGGTACAGCCAAGGTCGGTGCAGGTTGATCCTCATTTGGTGTTACTGGGTAGCCCCAGAGGACAATGTTTTTCTTCTGGAGGGCCGGCAGAGTGCTGCATTGTAGTTCTGGATTGCCAAACTGGAGGGCTTGTGAGCCAGTAGTCTGACGACAAATGTCTGAGAACACAAGCTAGACTTAGGTTTCTGGGTGAGGCCATGGCAGGCACAATCTACAGACGTGAATCGAGATCTCGTGCATCTGAAGTCAGGACGAGGATCAGACGATCGCTCAGGTTGGAGTTTCTGTCCCTTTTGGCCCCTTCATGAATGGGGGGGTGCAATACGAGGCCATGGGGGTTTTCCCAAGATGAGAGTTATGAGAAGCTCCAAACAGCAGAGAGTCTTCTGCAGGTCAATTGAGACCGTTGCTTGGCTCCAGGCCAATGATTCTGAGCAGGGTTCTAAGGATGGATGGCTGCGTAGCCCACCTCGCATTCCAGAGATAGAAGGTTGAGCCGGACAGGCCCTTAGGCCGTAATCTCAACTCTTGCTTTGGGTTCCAGGTGTTACTCTTCAGAGGCTTTGGTTCGAAGAACAGGATATGGGGCTTTCCTGAGGCACTGAACAGAACTCCTCTCCTCTCCACATGGGAAGCTTCCCTGTTGGAGCTGTGTCAAACACCTCAGTTTGGAGAACCCTGCAGAGTCCCTGAGCCACCTCCACATTCCAAGGTCTCCCAGGCCACCAAGCCACAGTAGGACTCATATTCAGGAGAATCCATTTCAACTCTCCCCTCTGGGTAGCTCACCCAGGAGCCTGCAGATTGAGCCTGCCTTGTCCTGACTAAAGAGTGGGAATATGAGGTGGCGTTCCCAGGCATCCATGCTTAGACACCTGCTCTCGAGTCTTTCCGTATGGGGCCTCCTGGAACCATCCAATAGGAATCGACTGTCGTGCAGAAGGAAAACTTGAGGTTTGGAGTAGTTCACAAATCCCATCGTAGGCAAACATCCCTGGCCTAATGAAGCCCTCACCCTTCAGGAAGAGGCCATGCTGGACAAAAACTCTAGCCTGAGGCATGTCTCATAGTTGACATGACCTCAGTGCAGGATATCTCGATTCAGCCTCTGCAGAGTGGGCCTGCCGTGCCCTCGGTCCCAAACCTCACGCTAGCTTGTGTTTTCAGACTTCCTTCCTCACACTCCTGGCAAACAAGCCCTCCGGACAAGAAACTCCAGAACCAAAACCCAGCCCAGTGTCTGCCCAACGGAAGAAAAACGTTTCCCTGTGGGGCTCTCCAGAAAACCCAGATGAGGATCAACCTGCTCGGGCCTCGACGGACCTTGAACTGGATATGCTGCTCTGGGAACTCATGCTCTGTCTGACACAGCCTGAAACCAGACGTCCAGAGAGACAAGGAGACAGTTGGCCGCACACCCAGCACTTCGGACACGCCATGGTCTTATGCCGTCACCTCTTCCTAACCTTGGTTTTCAGATATCTGAACCTAGATATTATATCAATTCTCCACACAGCTGGGTATCGCAAGCACAAAACAGAACTCCTCCTTCCCCATGGCTGTCAAGCTTGCTCTTGGCATGGAGTCACACCATCAGGGTGGGAGAAACCTTCATGGCCCCTGATGCCACGCCCAAACTTGAGTGCTGCTTGGGCACAAATTCACACTGTGACCCTAGCATGAGACCCATGTCAAAGAAAGGCCTCTCAGGACCTGGACCAAGAGCCCGCATATGGGGCTTGCCAAGCCCCTATGCACCCAATCCTCACCAGTGTTTGAGTTTTCCAGTCGCCCCACCTGTACCTGGGCGCTGCTCTGGAATCCCTTTCTTGGAGAGACACATGAGCCAGACAACACGACTCCACCCTTCCCTCAAAATGACCCCAAACTCTTGGGAGCTGGGACAAATCCCCAGAGAGGGATACTCGTCCACAGTCCCTGAGGCCACCGCTCCAATCCACGGCTATCCCGGACACAACATCCAGAGACAAAAGCCTGAAGGAACGCCTTCCACTCGCCCTTGTTTCAGAGGCCCAGGAGTTCCCTCTCGGGCTGTACATCCGGCCTGTCATACCCTAGGCGCCACTCATAAGCTGAGTTTGTGTATTCAGACTTCTGTGCCCACAGCCTGGACCCACACAACCTCCAGGCTAGGGCCTCTGAAGCCACAGCGAAAGATTGTGCCGGCCCTCTCTAAGGAAAGTGTGTCCAATCCATTGACCACAACCCTACAGTTTAGGGAAAAGCTCCAAGGCCCCTGAGGCCATCAATAGGTAGGCCACCCTGGACTAAGAGGGGCTCTCTGACACCAGCAAAGCAACTATCTCCACTTAGATTCTCAGACAGTGTCCCC
This sequence comes from Mustela nivalis, assembly GCF_964662115.1. NCBI lineage: Eukaryota > Metazoa > Chordata > Mammalia > Carnivora > Mustelidae > Mustela > Mustela nivalis. The sequence continues at coordinate 114,842 of NW_028135466.1, read as the reverse complement.
AGAGACAGAAGGTTGAAATGGACAGGCCCCCAGGCCCTAATATGAACCTTAGCTTTGTTTCCATGTGTCCGTTCTCAGAGGACTGTTTTCGTAGACCAGCACATGGGGCTTTTCTGAGGCACCAAACCAAGCATCTCTCGTCTCCACATGGGCAGCTTTCTTACTGGGGATGTATCAAACCCTTCAGGTAGGAGAGTTCCGCAAGGCCACCGAACAACCAGCACATTCCAAGGTCTCGATGGACCCAAACGCACATTATGACACATCCTCAGGAGAGGCCATTTCAATTCAGCCCCCTGGGTAGCGTGACCCAGAGGCAGCAGATCAAACATATCTTGTCGCTTATGGCCAATTGGAATGCGAGGAATGCTGTACAGGGATCCATCCTTCGAACCCTGCTCTCCAGTCCTTCCATATGGTATGTCCTGGAGCCATGCAACAGGACTCGAATGTCCCGCAGAAGGAAACCTTGTGGTTTGGGGCAACCTCCAAACTCAGCGTGGGAAAACTTCCTTGGCCTCATGAGGCCCCCGCTTCATGAAGGTGCCATCATGAACACATACTCCAGCCTCAGCCAACGTCTGATCCTCAGCCTGACTTCAGATGCAGGAGATTTTGATTCAGCCTCTGCAGATTGGGCCTGCTCTGCCCTTGGCTCCAATACTCACCCTAGCTTGTGTTTTCAGACTTCCGTCCTCACACTCCTTGCCCACAAACCCTCCCTACTGGGAATTCTGTGGCCACACTGAAGCACTCTGCCTGCCTCCCAGGAGAAAAACATTGTCTATGGTGCTACCCAGAAACCCCAAATGAGGATCAAACTGCTTGGCCCTCGGCAACACCCCAATTGCATAGGCTACCTTAAACACTGATGCTCTGTCGCAAATAGCCTGAGCCCAGACCTTCCAACAGACACCGACACAGCTGGCTGCACTCCTAGGACATTGGACCCGCCACTGCCTTAGGCCACCATCCATTCCCAACCTGGGTTTTCAGTCATCGGATCCTAGACCTTATCTCCAATCCCTGCACAGGGGGGAACCTGATGCACAAATCAGAACCCCTCCTTCCCCATGGCAAGAAAACTTGCTGCTGGCAGTGAGTCAAACCTTCAGTGTAGGAAAAACGACATGGCCCATGAGGCAACGCTCAAGCTTTAGGGCCGCCTTGGGCACAAACACACATTGTGACCCTCAGCGTGAGTACCTTATTCAAGTAACACCTCTCAGTGACTGGACCAAGAGCCCGCATATGTGGCTTGCCATGCCCATAGGCACCCAGGACTAACTAGATGGTGTGTATTCCAGTTCAGGGAACCCACTGCTGTGCTCTAGAGTCCCTCTCCTGGGGGGTTCCCTGTGGGAGAAAACAGTACTCTTCCCTTCCCACAGAATGAACCCAAACACTTGGGAACTTGGACAATCCCCCGAGAGGAAGGCTCTTCCTCGGCCTCTGAGACAACCCCTACCCTGACCGGACACTGTGAACGCAACACCCAGAGACAAAATCCTGAGTGACTGCCTCCCACTTGCCCTCCTTTGATATCCAGAGGATCTCCCCTCACGGACTGGAGATCAGTCCTGCCATTACCTTGGCCACTAGCTGAGCCAAGTTTGCTTTTTCAGACATCTGTCCCCACAGCCCTGGCAAACACAGCCTCTAGGCTGGGTCCTCTGGAGCCATACCACAGGACCGTGCCTGCTCTCTCCTGGGAAACTGTGTCCATTCCTTTGGCCACACACCTCCAGAATATGAGAAACCTCAAGGCCCCCGAGGACATCCCACTACTGGGAGGCTCCTTGGACACACAGGGGCATTCGGACACAAGCTGAGCAGCTACCTCCACGAAGGCATGCCCACAGATGTCAACAGAGATAGAAGGTTGAGCCGGACAGGCCCTTAGGCCGTAATCTCAACTCTTGCTTTGGGTTCCAGGTGTTACTCCTCAGAGGCTTTGGTTCGAAGAACAGGATATGGGGCTTTCCTGAGGCACTGAACAGAACTCCTCTCCTCTCCACATGGGAAGCTTCCCTGTTGGAGCTGTGTCAAACACCTCAGTTTGGAGAACCCTGCAGAGTCCCTGAGCCACCTCCACATTCCAAGGTCTCCCAGGCCACCAAGCCACAGTAGGACTCATCTTCAGGAGAGTCCATTTCAACTCCCCCTCTGGGTAGCTCACCCAGGAGCCTGCAGATTGAGCCTGCCTTGTCCTGACTAAAGAGTGGGAATATGAGGTGGCGTTCCCAGGCATCCATGCTTAGACACCTGCTCTCGAGTCTTTCCGTATGGGGCCTCCTGGAACCATCCAATAGGACTCGACTGTCGTGCAGAAGGAAACCTTGAGTTTTGGAGTAATTCACAAATCCCATCGTAGGCAAACATCCCTGGCCTAATGAAGCCCTCACCCTTCAGGAAGAGGCCATGCTGGACAAAAACTCTAGCCTGAGGCACGTCTCATAGTTGACATGACCTCAGTGCAGGAGATCTCGATTCAGCCTCTGCAGAGTGGCCCTGCCATGCCCTCGGTCCCAAAACTCACGCTAGCTTTTGTTTTCAGACTTCCTTCCTCACACTCCTGGCAACAAGCCCTACGGACTATGAACTCCAGAACCACAACCCAGCCCAGTGTCTGCCCAACAGAAGAAAAACGTTTCCCTGTGGGGCTCTCCAAAAAACCCAGATGAGGATCAACCTGCTCGGGCCTTGACGGTCCCCGAACTGGATATGCTGCTCTGGGCACTCATGCTCTGTCTGACACAGCCTGAAGCCAGACGTCCAGACAGACAAAGAGACAGCTGGCCACACACCCAGCACTTCGGACACGCCATGGTCTTATGCCGTCACCTCTTCCTAACCTTGGTTTTCAGATATCTGAACCTAGACATTATATCAATTCTCCACACAGCTGGGTATCGCAAGCACAAAACAGAACTCCTCCTTCCCCATGGCTGTCAAGCTTTCTATTGGCATGGAGTCACACCTTCAGGGTGGGAGAAACCTTCATGGCCCCTGATGCCACGCCCAAACTTGAGTGCTGCTTGGGCACAAATTCACACTGTGACCCTCAGCATGAGCCCCATGTCAAAGAAAGGCCTGTCAGGACCTCTACCAAGAGCCCGCATATGGGGCTTGCCAAGCCCCTATGCACCCAATCCTCACCAGTGTTTGAGTTTTCCAGTCGCCCCACCTGTACCTGGGCTCTGCTCTGGAATCCCTTTCTTGGAGAGACACATGAGCCAGACAACACGACTCCACCCTTCCCACAAAATGACCCCAAACTCATGAGGCCCCCGCTTCATGAAGGTGCCATCATGGACACATACGCCAGCCTCAGCCAACTTCTGATCCTCAGCCTGACTTCAGATGCAGGAGATTTTGATTCAGCCTCTGCTGATTGGGCCTGCTCTGCCCTTGGCTCCAATCCTCACCCTAGCTTGTGTTTTCAGACTTCCGTCCTCACACTCCTGGCCCACAAACCCTCTATACTGGGAATTCTGGGGCCACACTGAAGCACTCTGCCTGCCTCCCAGGAGAAAAACATTGTCTATGGTGCTGCCCAGAAACCCCAAATGAGGATCAAACTGCTTGGCCCTCGGCAACACCCCAATTGCATAGGCTACCTTAAACACTGATGCTCTGTCGCAAATAGCCTGAGCCCAGACCTTCCAACAGACACCGACACAGCTGGCTGCACACCCAGCACATTGGACCCGCCACTGCCTTAGGCCACCATCCATTCCCAACCTGGGTTTTCAGTCATTGGAACCTAGACCTTATCTCCAATCCCTGCACAGGGGGAACCTGATGCACAAGTCATAACCCCCCCTTCCCCATGGCAAGAAACCTTGCTGCTGGCCGTGAGTCAAACCTTCAGTGTATGAGAAAACGGTAAACCTGCCGGGCCTCATGAAGCCCCCCATATCCTTCGGGGAGAGGCCATCATGGACAAAAACTCTAGCTTGAAGCACGTCTCATAGTAGATATGACCGCAATGCAGGAGATCTTGATTAAGCCTCTGCAGAGTGGCCTGCCGTGCCCTCGGTCCCAAACCTCATGCTAGCTTGTGTTTTCAGGCTTCCTTCCTCACACTCCTGGCAAACAATCCCTCCAGAGTAGGATTTGCAGAACCACGAGCCAGCCCAGTGACTGCCCACCGGTAGAAAACGTTTCCTTGTGGGCCTCTCCATAAAACCCAGATGAGGATCAACCTGCTCTTGCCTCGACGGCACTCAGATTTGATAGGCTGCTCTGGGCACTAATGCTCTGCCTTTCACAGCCTGATGCCAGACGTCCAGACAGGCAAGGAGACAGCTGGCCACACACCTAGCACTTCTGACACGCCATGGTCTTATGCCGTTATCTCTTCCTAACCTTGGTTTTCCGATATCTAAACCCAGATATTATATCAATTCCCCACACAGTTGGGCATCTGAAGCACAAATCAGAACTCCTTCTTCCCAATGGCTGTAAGGCTTGCTCTTGGCATGGAGTCACACCTTCAGGGTGGGAGAAACCTTCATTTCCCCTGAAACCACGCCCAAACTTGAGTGCTGCCTTGGGCACAAATTCACTCTGTGACCCTCAGCATGAGCCCAATATCAAAGAAAGGCCTGTCAGGGCCTTGACCAAGAGCCCGCATATGGGGCGTGCCTAGCCCCTATACACCCAATCCTCACCAGTGTTTGAGTTTTCCAGTCTCCCCCCCGTTTTGGGGCTCTGCTCTGGAATCACTTTCTTGGAGAGACACATGAGCCAGACAACAGGACTCCACCCTTCCCCCAAAATGACCCCAAACTCCTGTTAGCTGGGTCAAATCCCCAGAGAGGGATACTTGTCCACAGTCACTGAGGCCACCCCCTACAATCTACGGCTATCCTGGACGCATCCAAAGACAAAAGCCTGAAGGAATCTCGCCCTTGATTCACAAGCCAAGGAACTCACTCTCTATCTGTACATCCGGCCTGCCATACCCTCGGCGCCACTCATAAGCTGAGTTTGTGTTTTCAGACTTCTGTGCCCACAGCCTGGACCCACACACCCTCTAGGCTAGGGCATCTGGAGCCACAGCGAAAGATTGTGCCTGCCCTCTCCAAGGAAAGTGTGCCCAATCCATTGACCACAACCCTACAGGTTAGGGAAAAGCTCCAAGGCCCCTGAGGCCATCCTGATAGTGTAGGCTGCCCTGGACTAAAAGGGGCACTCTGACACCAGCTGAGCCATTATCACCACTTAGACTCTCAGACAGTGTCCCCAGAGACAGAAGATTGAAATGGACAGGCCCTTAGGCCCTAATATGAACCTTAGCTTTAGTTTTCATGTGTCTGTCCTCAGAGGTCTGGTTTCGTATACCAGCATATTAGGTTTTTCTGAGGCTCCAAACCAAACCTCTCTCGTCTCCACATGGAGTGCTTTCTTACTGGATCTGTATCAAACCCTTCTGGTGGGAGAATTCCGCAGGGCCACAGTACAACCATCACATTCCAAGGTCTCCATGGACAGAAACACACATTATGACGCATCCTCAGGAGAGGCCATTTCAACTCAGCCCACTGGTTAGCTTGCCCCAGAGCCAGCAGATCAAACATATCTTGTCGTTAATGGCCAAAGGGAATGCGAGGCATGCTGTTCAGGGATCCATCCTTTGAACCCTCCTCTTCAGTCCTTCCGTATGGTATGTACTGGAGCCACTCAACAGGACTCGACTGTCTTGCAGAAGGAAACCTTGTGGTTTGTGGCAACCTCCAAACTCAGCGTGGGAAAATTTCGTTGGCCTCATGAGGCACCTGCTTCATGAAGGTGCTATCAAGGGCACAATCCAACCTCAGCCAACGTCTGATCCTCAGCCTGACTTCAGATGCATGAGATATCCTTTCAGCCTTTGCAGAGTGTGCCTGCTCCCAACCTCACCCTATCTTTTGTTTTCAGACTCTACCCTAGCACTCCTGGCCCAAAAGCCCTCATGATTGGGAATTCTGGTTCCAGAACGAAGCACTCTGCCTGCCCCCCAAAGAAAAACATTGTCTATGGCATTGCTCAGAAACCCCAAATGAAAATCAACCTGCTCAGCCCTCGGCAACACCCCAATTGCATAGGCTACCCTAAACACTGTGCTCTGTCTTACATAGCCTGAGCCCAGACCTTATGAGAGACATTGAGACAGTTGGCTTCACACCCAGCACATCGAAACTGCCATGGGTTAGGCCATTTCATCCCTTTCCATTGACCTGGGTGTCTTCCTGGAGGTATATTCTGAGGCTGTGTCAGACTATGCATTTTTTCTGGAGCTTCCTATGGAATTGGGGTGGTATTAGGGGCCTTGCAATTTTCTCTTAATCTGGTGGGTTGGGAAACTGAGACAGGCTGACATTCCTTGGGAGAGCTGGCCCAGTGCTGTTGTGTGTTCCTGGAGGCCCCATCCTGGAGGGCATATGGGTCAGGACTCTGGGTCCAAAGTCTTCAGACACAAACTCGGGTAAGAGTTAAGCTCGAGGTGATGGCAGACCCAATCTGCAGACCCTGAGCGAAGCATCTCCAGATATGAAATTCGGACGGCTGTGAGGCAGGAGCACAGTCTTTTCTGTCTGACTTGTTTGTCTATGATGGCCACGAAATGGAGGGGTGGCCCCATGGGTCCATGTGAGATTCTACCTCTCTGGGAATTCTGCTCGGCACCCAAGAGTTTGGTGTATTTCCGGGGGATGGGAGGAGCGCAGTTTTCTGAGTCAGGGATCCCGTCCAAACAGCCATTCCAGAGATGGGTCCTGGGTTCTGGAGCCTGGATCACCGCAACAAGGCTTAGGATTTGGGCCTAGGGTCCTGCTCTATGTTTTCCTGGTACAGCTCCCGAGTGTTCTTGTTGGAAATGGGTCTCATTCTGAGGGTCACAATGCCTGTTTTTGCCCAGATGCCCATGCTGAGTGGGTGTGACCTCATGGGCTATGCACTTGGCTCCCACTCTGAGGGTTGGACTGCCATCTCAACATTCAGTTTTCCTGCCATGGGGAAGGAGGGGTACTTTTTTATGCTTCAGGTTCCCCCATGGGCAGGAATTTGAGCTAAGTTCTGGGACCGGTGCCTGAATACCCAGTTCACTTTGAGATGAGGTCCTCGGGCCAAGGCAGGACCCACCTGCAGAAAATGAGGCCTGCTTTCTGGGTGCCTGTCAGGAGCTCGGGCTCGAGCTGTGTCAGACAGAACATTCGTGGAGAGTTCGGCCTATGATATTGGGGTGCTTTTGAGAGCTGTGCAACTGGATCCTCATGGGGGATTTTTGCACAGACCCTTTCTTCACTTCTTCTATCTGGTGAGCAGGCAGATGGCTGCATTACGGCTCCAGAATATCCAAGTTGGAGGGTTTGCAGGCGAGGAGTGTGAGGACAGAATTATGAAAACATAAGCTACGGTTACGCTCAGTGCCGAGCACATGTCTATTCCAATGTACAGCAGTTGTTTCGAGATCTTCAGCACCTGGGCGAGGGGAAGATGTCTGCTCACGCTGGAGTTTGTATCCATGATGGCCAACAAATGGTGGGGAGGCCTCAAGAATTCTTGGAGGTTTTTCCAAGCTGGAGCTTGTGAGCTGCTCCAAACATCAAGGTGTCCTACTAAGGGACAGCAGAAGTCTTCTTACAGGGCTCCAGGGTCCCCCATATGGAAGATTCGATAGCAATGCTCTCTGAATGGAGGCCTGGGAAGCCAATCTCGTGTTACCATTGCAGCTGAGGAACAGGGTAAGCTTGAACCAATGACACTGATTCCAAGTTCCAAGTGATTTGCATTGATGGAAGTTCTCAGTCTAACAGGTCCCAATGCTGCTTGGTGTCCAGGGAGACCTTAGAATGTGGTGGCGGCTCTCTGACCATTAAGGATTCTCTATCCTTAGGATTAGACCCAGTACCCAGGAGCCAGGTTTCCTTCTTGGGACAGGATGTGTGCTCTTGTATGGCTCACGGACCACAGGTTGGACCATATGCTTGAATTTCCAGAACAGACCTTTAGGAAGAGAGACCTCAAAACATAAGCTAGGGTTTTGATGAGGTTTTAGGGCCATGGAAGTTTCAATCTTCGGACTAAGTGCCATTGGCCTGCATGTCATCCTGGAGGTAGGTGCTGAGGCTGTGTCAGGCTGTGCACTTATTCCAGAGTGGCCTATGATATTGGGGTGCAGTCAGGGGCCTTGCAGTTTTCTCCTAATCTGGACATTTTGGGAAACTGAGATGGGCAGGGTTTCCTCAGGAGAGCAGGGCCAGTGATGTCATGTGTTTCTCGAGGCCCCATCCTGGAGGTCATGTGTGTCAGGACTTTGGGACCAAAGACTTTAGACATAACCTCGGATAAGAGATAGGAGTGAGGTGATGGCAGTCCGAATATGAAGACCCTGAGGGAAGCTCCTCGGGATTTGAAATTCAGGTGGCTGGGAGGGAGGAGCACAGGCTTTTCTGTCTGGATTGTGTGTCTAGGATGGCCACTAAATGGAGGGGTGACCTCATGTGTCCATGGGATATTATTCCACTCTGGTGATTCTGCTTGGCACCCAAGAGTTTGATTTCTTTTTGGGGAAGAGGAAAAGACTGTATTCCATCTCTGGGATCCTGTCCAAACAGGGATTCCAGAGATGGGTTCTGGGTCCAGACACTGGGAAAACTTAACCAAAGCTTCGATTTGGGATCCTGGTCCAGATCCCAAGGGGGATCTTTGGAAAGGGGTCTCATTCTGAGGGTCACAATGCCTATTTGTGCCCAGCTGCCCGTCCTGTGTAGGCATGGTCTCATGGACCATGCACCTGGTTCCCACTCAGGGTTGTACAGCCATCTCAACATTCAGTTTTCTGGCCATGGGGAAGGAGGAGCACTCTTTTGTGCTTCCGAGTCCCCTATGGGCAGGAATTTGAGCTAAGTCTGGGACAGGTACCTGAATATCCAGGTTGCTTCAAGATGATGGCCTCGGGCCAAGGTTGGACCCACCTGGAGGATATGGGGCCCACTATCTGGGTGGCTGACAGGAGGTCGGGGATCAGGCGGTGTCAGATAGACAATTTATGCAGAGGTCGGTCTATTATATTGGGGTGCCATTGAGGGCCGTGCAGGAGGATCCTCATGTGGGTTTCTACGAAGACCCATAGGGCACTTCTTTCTGGTGGGCAGGCAGAAAGCTGCACTGTGGCTTCAGAATTCCCAATATGAAGGGCTTGTAGGCGAGGAGTGTGAAGACAGAAGTCTGAAAACACAAACCACGGATAAGCTCAGTGCCGACCACAGGACCATTCCATTGTGCAGTGGTTGTTTCGAGATTTCCAGCACCTGAGTATGGGCGAGGGTCAGATGTCTGCTCACGCTGGCTTTGCATCCATGATGGTCAACGAATTGTGGGGTGGCCTCAAGAATTCTTGGAGATTTTCCCAAGCAGGACCTTGTGAGCTGCTCCAAACAGCAAGGTGTCCTACTGTGGGACAGGGGAAGTCCGCTTACAAGGCTCCAGGGTCCCCCATATAGAAAGATTCGACAGCAGAGGTCTCTGAATGGGGGCCTGGGAAGTCTTCCTTGCATGACCATTGCAGCTGAGGAACATTGCAGGCTTGATCTGCTGGTTTTTGTTCAAATTTCCAAGTGATCTAAGTTGACGGATGTTCTCAGTCTAATGAGTCACAATGCTGCTTGGTGTCCAGGGAGACCTTAGAATGTGGTGGTGAGGGTGCCTGGGTGGCTCAATGGGCTAAGCCGCTGCCTTCGGCTCAGGTCATGATCTCAGGGTCCTGGGATTGAGTCCCGCATCGGGCTCTCTGCTCAGCAGGGAGCCTGCTTCTTCCTCTCTCTCTCTCTTCCTTCCTCTATGCCTACTTGTGATCTCTCTCTGTCAAATAAATAAATAAAATCTATATAAAAAAAAAGAATGTGGTTGTGGGTCTGTGGCCATGCAGGATTCTCCTACCTGAGGGTTAGACCCAGTTCCCAGGAGCCAGGTTCCCTTCTCGGGACAGGAGGGGTTCTCTTGTATGGCTCAGGGACCACATGTCGGATCATATGTTGGATTTCAAGACCAGGCCTCTGGGCACAGAGGCCTGAATATCTAGGCTAGGGTTCTTATGAGGTTGTAGGGGCATGTCATTCTCAACCTTCGGACTTAGGGACTTTGACCTGTGAGTCTTCCTGGAGGTAGATGCTCAGGCTGTGTCAGACTGTGCATTTTTTCCAGAGTGGCCTATGAAATTGGGGTGGGCTCAGGGGCCTTGCAGGCTCTTCCTAATCTGGAGGGTTTGTGCAACTGAGACGGCAGAATTTCATCCAGAGATCAGGCCCAGTGATGTAGTGTGGTTCTGTCAGCCCCATCCTGCAGGGAATGTGGTTAAGGGCTCTGGGACCAAAGTCTTCAGACACAAAATTGTGTATCAATTAGGAGGGAGGTGATGGCAGCCCCGATCTGCAGACGCTGAGGGCAGCTCCTCAGGATTTGAAATTCGTGTGGCTGGGAGGCAGGAGCAAAGGCTTTTCTGTCTGGATTGTGTCTAGGATGGCCTTGGAATGGTGGGGTGTCCTCATGTGTCCATGGAATATTCTACCTCTCTGGGGATTCTGCCCAGCACCCAAGAGTTTGGTGTCTCACTGGGAAGGAGAGAGCATGGTTTACTGTTTCAGTGTTTCCGTCAACACAGGGATTCCAGAGATGGGTTATAGGTCCCTGTGCCTGGATAACCCTACAAAGGCTTAGTATTTGGGCCTAGAGGCTTGACTGCCTGGCTCTGTGGGGCTTTGGTTCAGCTCCCATGGAGACTTGTTGGAAATGGGTCTCAGGGTAAGGGTCACAATGCCTGTTTGTGCCCAGATGCCCATCCTGAGTGGGCATTGGCTCTTGTTCCATGCACCTGGATCCCAATATGAGGGTTGGACCACCATATCAACATTTAATTTTCCTTCTATGAGGAAGGAGGAGTACTCTTTTGTGCTTCAGATTCCCCCATGCACAGTAATTTGAGCTATGTTCTGGGACTGGTACGTGAATAATCAGGTTGGTTTGAGATGAAGGACTCAGGTCAAGGCAGGTCACACCTGCCAGATATGGGTCCCGCTATCTAGGTGGCTACCAGGAGGTCGGGGCTCGAGCTGTGTCAGACAAAGCATTAGTTCACAAGGTGGCCTATGATATTGTGGTGCTATAGAGGGCTGTGCTGGTGGAAACTTATATGGAGTTTCACGCAGACCCATAGGGCACCTCTTTTTTCTGGTGGGCAGGCAGAAGGCATTGTGGCTCCCAAATTCCCAATATGGGGGACTTGAAGGCGAGGAGTGTGAGAACAGAAGGCAGAAAACACAATCTATGCTTAATCTCAGTGCCGAGAACATGGCCGTTCCAATGTGCAGTGGTTTTTTCGAGATCTCCAGCATCTGAGTACAGGCGAGGGTCAGATGTCTGCTCATGATAAAGTTTGTATCTATCGTGGCCAACAAATGAAATATCCAGCACCTGAGTAAAGGTGGATTTCAGATGTTTACGCACACTGGAGTTTGTGTCTCTGATGACCGAATGGAGGAGTGGCATCAAGAGGCTGATGCATGTGAGATGCTCTAAACAGCAAGGTTGTTTTTTCTACTGGACAGTTAGAGTCTGGTATGTTTTCTGCAGGGCCCCCCATGTGAAAAGTATGGGTAGCAGAGCCCTTCCACATGGATGCCTGGAAAGCACACCTCCATTGACCAATGCAGCTGAGGAACATGCAGGTTCTGTACGGTGCTTCTGGGGCGAAGCACCAAGGTCTTGAGTTGACATGGAATCTCTTGAAGATGGGTTACAATGCTGGTTTTTTTTTACCAGGTAGATCTTAGAATGTGTTGGTGGCTAAGGTGCCTGCAAGATTCTCCTACCCTGAGGGTTTAACACAGGTCGAAGAGCACGGTTACCCTCTGGGGACAGGAGATGTAGTGTTTTGTGGCTCAGGGACCACATGCCATATCATAAGTTCCTATTCAAGAACAGGCCTCTGAAGACAGATGCCCGACAACCTAATCTAGGGTTCCAATGAGTACCAGGGGCATGAGAGGTTCAATCTTCAGACTTAGGAAAGTTGACTTGGGTGTCTGCCAGGATGTAGGTGATCAGGGAGTTTCAGACTGCGCACTTATGTCCAGAGTAACCTCCAATATTGGGGTGGCCACAGGGGCCTTGAATGTTTCAACCAACTCTGGAGGGTTTGGTTAACTGACATGCACAATTTCCATGGGGATGGCAAGCACAGTCCTGTGGTGTGGTTCCAGAGACTCCACCCTGGAGGGCATGTGAGCCATGGTTCTGGGAGGGAAGTCTGCAAACACAAACTCGGGTTAGGTTTAGTGGCTAGGTTATCGCAGGGCAATGTGTAGACCTGGAAGGCTACTCGTCAGGAACAGTAACTGGAATGACCCGAAGGTGGAAGCACAGGCTTTTATATCTGGATTGTGTGTCTAGGGTGACCTCAGAATGTAGCTGTGGCCTCATGGGTCCATGGGAGATTTTTCCTCTAAGGATACTGGCGGCTCCCAATATTTTGATGACTTTTTGAGATGGGAAGACTGCTATTTTCGATCTTAGGTGTGCCCCAAAACAGGGATTCCAGAGATGGGCTCTGGGTCTAGGCGCCTGGAAAATCCCACCAAGGGTTGGGATTTGGGCTTATGGGCAGACCAGGCCTGCAATGCAGGATCTTGGTGGTGCAACTGAGAGGGCTTGTTTGGAAGCATGCTCTGGCTGAGCATTACAATGCCTGTTTGTGCCCAGGGTGGCCCTCAGGAGTGGGCGTGGTCCCATTGTCTATTTTCTGGCTCCCACACTGAGGGATGGACACACATTACAATGGCCAGGTTTCCAGCCATGGGAAAGGAGGAAATATCTATTGTGCTTCATGTTCCCCCATAGGCAGGGATTACAGCAAAGGTCTGGGGACAGATGCCTGAATACCAAGGATGCATAGAGATGACAGATTTGGGCCATGGCCGTTCTCACATGCTGGATATGGGCCCCGCTCTCTGGGTGGCTGACACGAGGTCTGGGCTCAGGCTGTGTCAGACACAGCACTAGTGGCCAGAGAAGTCTATATATTGGGGTTCTCTCCAGGGCCGAGTAAATTGATCCTCATGTAGGGTTTCTGGCGAGACTCACGAAGCACTTCTTTCTGTGGGGCAGGCAGAATGCTGCCTTATGGATCCAGAATTCCCTATCAAGAGGGTTTGGGGACAAATAGGGTGAGAATGCAATTGTAAACACCAGCTATGCTTAAATTGAGTGCCAAGCGGAAGTCAGTTTCAATGTGCAGCAGCTTATACGAGATATCCAGCACCTGAGTAAGGGCAGATGTCAGATATTTGCTCACACTGGAGTTTGTGTCTAGGATGACGACTAATGGAGGAGTGGCTTCAGGAGGCAATGGAGGATTACCCACGCTTAAGATTGTGAGATGCTCCAAACAACAAGGTTTCCTTCTAATGGACAGGAGGAGTCTGTTTTTTTTTCCTCCAGGGTCCCTCAAGTGGAAGTTTGCGTAGCAGATCCCTCCCGCATGGATGACTGGAAAGCACACGTCCAATGACCATTGCAGCTGAGGAACATGACAGGTTCGTTTTGGTGGTTCTGGTGCCAAGTACCAAGGCCTTGAGTTGACTTGGAATCTCTTACAGATGTGTCCCAAAACTGGTTTGTTACAAGGGAGTTCTTAGAATGTATTGGTGGCTATGGGCCACGCTGAGGGTTTGGCACAGGTCGATGTGCACAGTTTCCATCTTGGGAGAGGAGATGTTCTGTTTTGTGGCTCAGGGTACATATGTTGTATCCTGACTTGGTATTCAAGAACAGGCCTCTGAGGATTGATGCTTGCAACCTAATCTAGAGATCCAATGATGTCCTTGGTGCCCATCAGGTTCAATTTTCTTACTAAGGACCATTGATATGGTTGTCTGACTGGATGTAGGTGATCAGGGTGTTTCAGACTGTGCATTTGCATCCAGAGCCACTTCCAATATTGGGGTGGGCTCAGGGGCCTTGCAGGTTTCTCCTAACTTGGAGGCTTTGGGGAACTGTGATGGGCACAGTTTCCTTGGGGATGGCAGGCCTAGTCCTGTGGTAAGGCTTCAGAGACCACCTCCTTGAGGATATGAGAGCCATGGTTTTGGGAGGGAAGTCTGCAAACACAAATTTGGGTCAGGGATAGTGGCAAGGTGATCGCAGGTCCAATGCATAGACCTAGAAGGCATCACGTCAGGAACTGTAATTAGGGTGACTGAAAGCTGGTAGCACAGGCATTTCTATCTGGATTGTGTGTTCAGGATGGGCTCTGAATGTAGACGTGGTCTCATGGTTCAATGGGAGACTTTTCCTCTCTAAGGATCCTGGTGGATCTCCATAGATTGGTGGTTTTTTAGAGAAGAAAAGAGTGCTCTTTTCCATCTTAGGGGTGCTCCAAAACAGGGAAGAATGCTGTTTTCCAACCTAGGCTTATGCCAAAACAGGGATTCCAGAGACGAGATCTGGGTCTGGGTGCCCGGATATCCCACCAAGTGTTAGGATTTGGGCCTAGGGGCATTCCGGGCCTGCAATGCAGGATCCTAATGGTGTAACAGAGAGGGCTTGTTTGAAAGCATGCTCAGGCTGAGGGTCATCATGCCTCTTTGTGCCCAGGGGGGCCCTCAGGAGAGGGCGTAGTCTCATTGGCCATATAGCTGGATCCCACTTTGAGGGTTGGACACCCATTGCAACAGCCAGGCTTCCTGCAATGGAAAGAGGAGTTCTCTATTGTGCTTCAGGTTCCCCCATTGGCAGGGTTACAGGAAAGGTCTGTGGAAAGTTGCCTTAATACCAAGGATGTGTACAGATGACAGGCTAAGAATTCCCAGGTAACAAAACAGCATTGTTACCCATGTTCATGACATTCCATGTAAAAATGAGCCCTTAGTACTTCGCCCCAGAGCCACCAGAATGAACTTGCCATGTTCCTAAGCTGCAATGGTCAGTGGAGGTGTGGTTTCCAGGCAACCATACGGGGGTGCTCTGCTACACAAACTTTGCAATTGGCGGGGACCCTTGAGACAAAAAAACAGAATGCCCCTGTCCGGTAGAAGGAAACCTTCTGTTTGGAGCATCTCACAAGCCCCAGCGTGGGAAATCCTCCATTTCCTCTGGAAGCCACCACTCCATTTGTCAGTCATCATTGACACAAACTCCAGCATGAGCAAACATCTGACATCCGCCCTTACTCAGGTGCTGGATTTCAATTCGATCGCTGCACACTGGAACTGCCTTTAGTTTGACTGAATTAAGCCATAGCTTGGGTTTACAATTCCATCCTCAGCCTACTGGTCCACAAGCCCTATTGTGAGGGAATTCTGGAGCTACAACACAATATTCTGCCTTCCCCATAGAAAGAAAAAGGGCCTGGAGAGTCTGCCCAGAAGCTCCATATGATGGTCAATCTTCTCGGTGCTAGACGGAACCCTGATTCATAGGCTGCCCTGGGCACTAGTGCTGTGTCTGACATAGCCGGAGCCAGGACCTAGTGTCAGCCACTGAGAGATCAGGGCCCATATCCAGCATGTGAGACCAGCTATGGCCCAAGTCTGTCTTCTCTTCTATTCTTGGTATTCAGGCATCTGTAGCCACACCTTTGCTGAAATCCTTGCCATTGGGGGAACCTGAAGCACAATAGAGAACTCCTCCTTCCCCATGGAAGGTATTCTGACAGTTGGGATAGTTGCTCAACCCTCAAAGTGGAAGGCAGCTCCATGGCCAAGGAGACCATGTGCACTCATGATGGCTTCCCCGGGCACAAGCAGGCATTGTGACCTCAGCCTGAGCATGCTTTCAACCAAACGCTCTCAATTGCATCTCTGGGATCCCGAATTGCAGGCCTAGTACACACCTAGGCCCAAATCCTAACCCTGGTGGGATTTTACAGGGGCCCAGACACAGAGCCCATCTCTGGAATCCCTATTTTGGGGGACCCTTAAGATGGAAAACAGCACTCTTCCCTTCCCCGAGATAGTCACCAAACTCTTGGTAGCCACCAGGATCCTTGAGTGGAAAAATCTGCCATAGACCCATGAGAACACACCTGCATTCCGAGGCCATCCTGGACATACAATCCAGATACATATCATGTGCTATCACCTTTGAGTCATCGGATTTACAGTTCCTGACGAGCTGCCTTCCAGGTCTATGCATTGGGCCTGCAATCACCTTGCCATTAACCTAAACTGAGTTTGTGTTTGCAGACTTCCTTCCTAAAACCATGGCTCACATGACCTCCAGGTTCTGGCATCTGAAGCCACACCACAAGACTGTGCATGAGATCCTCAAGGAAACTGTGCCCATCACTTTTGCCCGATACCTTTAGATTAGGAGAAACCTGCAAGGCCCCTGAGCGAAGCCAAATAATGGAGGCCGCTCTGGGCACAAATGCACAGTCTGAGACACCCTGATCACCTCCATACAGGCAGACACCCAAGTCAATGCTCCTGAGTCAGAAGATTGAACCTGACATGCCCCGAGGACTTCATTGGCACACTAGATTAGGTTTACAGGTATCTGTCATCAGAGGCCTGCTCTGGAATATCAACTTATGATAAAATATATAGTCCCTGAGCCACAGAACAGAATATGTCCTCCCCAAAAAGGAAGCCATGCTCCTGGAATTGTGTCATACCCTAAGGGTATTTGGATCCTGAATGGCCCCTTAGCAACCAGCACATTCTATGATATTCCTGGTAACAAACCATCATTGTGCCCCATCTTCATGAGACTCCATGTCAACTTAAGGTCTCGATATATTGCCCCAGAGCCACCAGAATGCACCTGCCATGTTCCTCAGCTGCAATGGTCAATGGAGGGATGATTTCCAGGCATCCCTGTGGGGTTCTCTGCTACAAAACTTTCCACATGGAGAAACCAGAGAAAACAAACCAGACTTCTCCTGTCCGGTAGAAAGAAACTTTGCTATTTGGAGCATCTCACAAGCCCCAGCATGGGAAATCCTCCATGGCCTCTTGACGCACCCTTCCATTTGTGGGTAATCACAGACACAAACTCCAGTGTGAGCAAACATCTGACATCCACCCTTACTCAGGTGCTGGATATTCGAAATGGCAGCTGCACACTGGAACTGCCTTTTGCTTTTCACTGAACTTAACCATAGCTTTGTATTACTATTCTATCCTCACCACACTGCTCCACAATATCTCTTGATAGGGAATTCTGGAGCCACAACGCAGTATTCTGCCTTCCACATAGAAAGAAGAAGGACCTGTTGAGTCTGCCCAGAAACTGCACATGAGGATCAATCTACTCAGACCACGAGGCAACCCTGATTAATAGATTTCCCTGACCACTAGTGCTGTGTCTGACAGAGTCTAAGCCCCGACCTCGTGTCAGCCACCCAGAGGTGAGGGCCCATATTTAGTATGAGAGATCGGCCATGGCCCTGGGCCATCATCTGTACCCATCCTTGCTATCCAGTCATCTGTCCCCCAAACGTTGCTGGAATTCCTGCCAATGGCGAACCTGAAACACAATAGAGAACACCTCCTTCCCCATGGCAGGAATATTGGCTGTTGGGATGGTTGTCCAACCCTCAGCGTGGGAGCCAGCTGCATGCCAAGGAGACCATGCCCACTCCTGAGGGCCGACATGGGCACAGGCAGGCATGGTGATCCTCAGCCTGAGCATGTTTTCAAACAAACACTCTCAGTTGCTCCTCCAGTACCAGCATTGCAGGCCTGGTATGCCCCTAGGCCCAAATCCTAACCCTTGGTGGGATTTTCCAGGTGCCCAGACCCAGAGTCTGTCTCAGAATCCCTGTTTGGGGCACCCTTAAGATGGAAAACAGCACTCTTCCCTTCCCTGAGAAAGGCACCAAACTATTGGGAGCCGCCAGGATCCTTAGAGAGAAAAAATCTCCCATGGACCCATGAAAACAAACCTGCATTCCGAGGCCATCCTGTCCACACAATCCAGAGAGAAAAGTCTTTGCTACCGCCTTTGAGTCATCCTATTTACATTTCCTGACGAGCTGCCCTCCATGTCTATGCATTGGGCCTGTGATCATCTCGACACTAACCCTAACCCCAGTTTGTGTTTGCCGACTTCTCTCCCAAAACCATGGCTTACATGCCCACCAAGATGTGGTCCCTCAAGCCACATCACAGGAAAGTTCCTGCCATCCCCAAGAAAACAGTGCCCATCAGGTTGTCCAAACCCTCCAGATTAGGAGAAACCTGCCAGGCCCCTGAACCCACCCCAATATTGGCGGTTGCTCTGGATGCAAACGTGTAGTCTGAACCACCCTGAGCACCTCCATCGAGGCAGAAAGCCAAGTCAATGGTTCTGAGTCAGATGATTGAACCTGACATGCCCCTAGGACTTCACTGGAACCCTAGATTGGGTCTTCAGACATCTGTTCTCAGAGTCCTGTTCTGGAATACCAAGTTATGATACAACATGTGGTCCCTGATTCCCACAACAGAACATCTCCTGTCTCCAGAAGGAAAATGTGCTCTTGGATCTATGTCCAACTTTCAGGGTAGATGGATCCTGCATGACCCATTAGCCCCAGCACCTTCTATGATCTCCCTGGTAACAAACCAGCATTGTGACCCAACTTCCTGAGACTTGATGCCAACTCAAGGTGTTGGTACTTTGCCCAAGAGCCATGAAACGAATCTGCCATGTTCCTCAGGTACAAAGGTCAATGGACGTGTGCTTTCTAGGCATCCAAGAGGTAGTTCTCTGCTACACAAAAATTCCACATAGGGAACCCTAGAGCAAACAAATAAGACTGCTCCTGTCAGGTTGAAGGAAACCTTGGTTGTTTGGAGCATCTCACAAGCCCCAGCCTGGGAAGTCCTCCACATTCTCTTGATGCCAACCCTCCATTTGTTAGTCATCATAGACACAAATTTCAGCATGAGCAAACATCTGACATCTGCTCTTACTCAGGTGCTGGATATTCGAATCAGTCACGCACACTGGAAATACCTTTCACTTGACACTGTATTCTTTCACAGTTTGGGTTTACAATTCCATCCTCACCCTACTGGACTGCAAGTCCTCTTGAGAGGGAATTAGGGAGACAAAACGCAACATTCTGCCTTCCCCATAGAAAGAAGGGCCTGGTGAGTCTGCCCAGAAACTCCCCATGAAGATCAATCTACTTGGCCCTCGAGGGAACCCCGATTTATACTTTGCGCTGGCCACTAGCGCTGTGTCTGAGAGAGCCTGAGCCCCAACCTCGTGTCAGCCACCCAGAGTGTGGGGCCCTTATCCAGCATGTGGGACTGGCCATGGCCCAGTCATCTCTACCCATCCTTGGTATTCCGGCAACTATCCCAGACCTTTGCTGGAATCCCTACCAGTGGGGGAATCTGAAGCACAATTGAGAACTCCTCCTTCCCCATGGCAGGAAGCCTGGCTGTTGCTATGGGTGCCCAACCCTCAGAATTAGAACCAGGTGCATGGCCAATGAGACAACGCCCAATCATAAGGGCCGCCTGGGCCAAAGCAGGCATTGTGTCCCTCAACCTTAGCATGCATTCAAACAAATGCTCTCAGTTGTTTCTGCAGGGTCCCGCATCGAGGGCTGGTATGCCCTTAGGACCAAATCCTAACACTTCGTGGGATTTTCCATGCCAACATAACCAGAGCCCGTCTCTGGAATCTCTGTTTTGAAGCACCCCTATGATGGAAAACAGCACTCTTCCCTCCCCTGAGAAAACTATTAGGAGCTGCCAGGATGCGTAGAGAAGAAAAATCTCCCAGGGCTCCATAAGACCACACCTTCATTCCGAGGCCATCCTGGACACACAATCCAGATACAAGAGACTGTGCTACCACCTTCGAATCACCTGGTTTACAGTTTCAGACGAGCTGCCCTACAGACCTACGCATTGGGCCTGTGATCACCTGCCATTAACCCTACCCCAAGTTTGTGTTTGCAAACTTCTTTCCCAAAACCATGGCTCACATGCCCTCTATGATGGGTCTCTGTAGCCACACCACAGGAAAGATCCTGCTATCCCCAATGAAACTGTGTCCATCACAGTTGCCCAAACCCTCCAGATTAGGAGAGACCTGCAAGTCCCCTGAGCCCAGTCCAATATTGGAGGCCACTCTGGACACAAATGCACAGTGTGCAACACCCTGATCACCTCCATCCAGGAAGACACCCAAGTCAATGGTCCTGAGTCAGAAGATTGGTCCCTGAACCCCACAATAGAATATCTCCTGTCCCCAGATGGAATTCGTGCTCTTCAACTTGTGTCAAGGGTCGGGGTATATGAATTATGCACAGCCCCTTAGCCCCCAGCACATTCTAAGATCTCTCTGGTAACAAACAAACAGCATTGTGATCCATCTTCATGAGATTCCATGTCACTTCAAGTCCTTGGTAATTCGCCCCAGAGCCACCAGAATGAACCTGCCATGTTCCTCACCTGATATGGTCAGTGGAGGTGTGCTTTCCAGGCATCCATGTGGGAGTGCTCTTCTACTTATTCTTTCCACATGTGGGACCCTGGAGCAAACAAACCAGACTGCCACTGACCAGTAGAAGGGAACCCTCTGTTTGGAGCATCTCAGAAGCACCAGCAGGAGAAATCCTCCATGGCCCTTGACACAACCCCTCCATTTGTCAGTCATCATAGACAAAAACTCCAGCATGAGAAAACATCTGAAATCTGCCGTTATTTAGATTCTGCACTTTCTTTTCCACCACTGCACACTAGAACTGCGTTTCACTTGACACTGAATTTATCCATAGCTTGGGTTTAGAATTCCATCCTCAGCCTCCTGGTCTGCAAGCCCTCTAGAGAGGGAATTTGGAGCCACAAGGCAACATTCTCCATTCCCACTAGAAAGAAATAGGGCCTGGTGAATCTTCCCAGAAACTCCACATAAGGTTCAATCTACTTGGCACTCGATGGAACCTTGATTTATAGGCTGTCCTGGGCACTAGTACTAGTACTAGTACTAGTACTGTGTCTGACAGAGCCTGAGCCAAGACCTAGTTTCAGGCACCCAGAGATATGAGCCCATATCCAGCATGTGAGATTGGCCAGGGCCCAAGTCCATCATCTCTACCCATCCTTGGTATTCAGGCACCTGTCCCCAGACCTTTTATGTAATCCCTACCAATGGGGTAACCTAAAGCACAATAGAGAACTCCTCCTTCCCCATGGTAGGAATCCTGGCTGTTGATATGAGTGTCCAAACCTCAAAGTGGGAGCCAGCTGCATGGCCAAGGAGACAATGCCCACTCATGAGGGCTGCCCTGAGCACAAGTAGCCATTGTAACCCTCAGCTTGATCAAGCCTTCAAAAAAATGCTCTTAGTTGCACCTCCAGGATCCTGCATTGCAGGCCTGATATGCCCTTAAGCCCAAATCCTAACACATCGTGGGATGTTCCATGTGCACATACCCAGAGCCCGTCACTGGAATCCCTGTTTTGAGGCACCCCTAAGATGGAAAACAGCACTCTTCACTTCCCTGAGAAAGCCACCAAACTAATGGGATCCCCCAGGATCCTTGAGAAGAAGAATCTCCCATGGTCCCATGAGTCCACATCTGTATTCCGAGGCCAGCGTGGATATGCTATCCAGATACAAGAGACTGTGCTACTGGCTTCGAGTCACCTGATTTACAGTTCCTGACGTGCTGCCCTCCAGATCTTTGGATTGGGACTGTGAACACCTCTCCATTAACCTTATCCCGAGTTTGTGTTTGCAGATCTCTCTCTAAAAACAATAGCTCACATGTCCTCCAGGATGGGGCCCCTAGAGTCACACCACAAGACTGTGCTTGCCATCCCCAAGGAAACTGGGCCCATCACAGTTGCCCAAACCCTCCTGATTAGGAGAAACCCGGAAGGCTCCTGAGCACATCCCAATATTGGAGGCTGCTCTGGATGCAAATGCACAGTCTGAAACACCCTGATCACCTCCATCCAGGCAGACACCCAAATCAATGGTCCTGAGTCAGATAATTGAACCTGACATGGCCCTAGGACCTCATTGGAAGAGGGATTAACTTTTCAGGCACCTGTCCTCAGAGGCCTCTTCTGGAATACCAACTTATGATACAAATTATGGCCCCTGAGCCCCAGGGTGGGAAATCCTCCATGGCCTCTTGACGCCACCTCTCCATTTGTTGGTCATCGTAGACACAAACTCCAGCCTGAGCAAACATCTGACATCCGCCCATATTCAGGCGCTGATATTGGAATCAGCTGCTGCACACTGGAACTGCCTTTCGCTTTGCAATGAATTTAAGCCTAGCTTCAGACTACAATTTCATCCTCACCCTACTGGTCTGCCATATCTCTTGATAGGGAATTCTGGAGCCACAACGCAACATTCTGCCTTCTTCATAGATAGAAGGACCTGGTGAGTCTGCCCATAAACTGCACATGAAGATCAATATACTCAGCCCAGGAGGGAACCCCTATTTATAGTTTGCCCTAGCCACTAGTGCTGTGTCTGACAGAGCCTGAGCCCCTACCTCGTGTCAGCAACCCAGAGGGTGGGGCCCACATTAACCATGTGAGACCGGCCATGGCCCAGGGCTGTCATTACTACCCATCCTTGGTATTCAGGCATCTGTCCCCTAGATCTTAGCTGGAATCCCTACCAATGGGGGGACCTGAAGCACAATAGAGAATTCATCCTTCGCCATGGCAGGAATCCTGGCTTTTGGATGGGTGTCCAACCCTAGGAATGGGAACTGGCTGCATGGCTGAGTAGATATCGCCCAATCCTGATGGCCTCCGGGGCACAAGCAGGCATTGGGACCCTCAGCTTGACCATACTTTCAAACAAACGCTCTCAGTTGCACCTCCAGGATCCCGCATTGCAGGCCTGGTATGGCCCTAGGCCTAAATATTAACCCTTGGTGGGATTTTCCAAGCACTTAGACCCAGAGCTCATCTCTGGAATGCCTGTTTTGGGGCACGCTTAAGCTGGAAAACAGTACTCATCCCTTCCCGGAGAAATCCAACAAACTATTGAGAACCGCCAGGATCCTTGAGAGGAGAAATCTCCCATGGACCCTTGAGACAACACCTGCAATAAAGGCCATTCTGGAAATTAAATCCAGATACAATTACCTGTGCTACCACCTTTGAGTTACGTGATTTACAGTTCCAGACTTGCTGCCCTCCTGGTCTATGGATTGGGACTATGATCACCTTGCCACTAACCCTAACCTAAGTTTGTGTTTGCAGACTTCTCTCTCAAAATCATGGCGCACATGTCCTCCAGGATGGGGTCTCTGGAGTCACACCACAGGACAGTTCCTGCAATCCCCAAGGAAACTACCCATCACAGTTGTCCAAAAACCCCATATAAGGGAAACCTGCAAGGAACCTGAGCAACCCTAGTATTGGATGCTACTCTGGACACAAATGCACAGTCTGAAACACCCTCATCACCTGCATCCAGTCAGACACCAGAGTCAATGATCCTGAGTCAGAAGATTGAATGACATTCCCCTAGGGCCTCATTCAAACCCTTTATTAGGTTTTCAGGCTTCTGTCCTCAGAGACCTGTTCTGGATTACCAATTTATGATACAACATATGGCCGCTGAGCCCCACAACAGAATATCTCCTGCCCCCAGAAGCAATCCAGGCTCTTGGGCCTGTGTCAAATCCTCAGGCTAGATGAATCCTGCATGGCCCATTAACCACCAGCACATTCTAAGATCTCCCTGGTAACAAACCAACATTTTGACCCATCTTCATGAGGTTCCATGTCCAATCCAGTCTTTATTTCTTCGCCTCAAAGCCACCAGATGCCATGTTCCTTCGCTGTCATGGTCAATGAAGGTGTGCTTTCCAGTCACCCATGTGGGAGATCTATGTTATCCGATCTTTCGACATGGGGAACCATGGAGGAAACAAATCAGACTGCCCCTGTCTGGTAGAAGGAAACCTTGCTGTTTGGAGCATCTCAAAAACACCAGATTGGGAAATCCTCCATAACCTCTTGACGCCACCCCTCCATTTTTGTGTCATCATAGACACAAACTCCAGCATGAGCAAATATCTGACATCCACCCTCACTCAAGTGCTGAATATTGGATTCAAACATTGCACACTGGAAATTCCTTTTGCTTGATACAGAATGTAACCAAAGCTTAGGTTTACAATTCCATCCTCAGCCTCCTGGTCCACAAGCCCTCTTGATAGTGAATTCTAGAGCCACAAAACAGCATTCTGCCTTCCCCTTACAAACAAGAAGGGCCTGGTGAGTCTGCCCAGAAACCATACATGAGGATCAATCTGCTCGGCACTCGAGGGAACCCCAATTTATAGGCTGCCCTGGGCACTAGTGCTGTGTCTGACAGAGCCTGAGCCAAGACCTAGTGTCAGCCACCCAGTGATCGGGGCCCATATCCACGATTTGATACTGGCCATGGCCCATGTCCATCATCTTTACCCATCCTTGGTATTCAGGCCTCTGTCCCCAGACCTTTGCTGGAATCCCCACTAATGGGGGAACCTGAAGCACTATAGAGAACTCCTCTTTCCCCATGGCTGGATTCTGGCTGTTGGGATGGTTGTCCAACCCTCAAAGTGGGAGCCAGCTGCATGGCCAATGTGACCACGCCCACTCATGAGGGCCACCTGGGCATAAGCAAGTATTGTGACCCTCAGCCTGAGAATGATTTCAAACAAGACCTCTCAGTTGCACCTCCAGGATCCTGAATGCAGGCCTGGTAAGCCACTAGGCCCAAATCCTAACACTTGGTGGGATTTTCCAGGGGACCAAACCCAGAGTCCGTCTCTGGAATCCATATTTTGGGGCACCCCTAACATGAAAAACAGCACTCTTCCCTTCCCCGAAAAAGCCACCAACTATTGGGAGCCACCAGGATCCTTAGAGAGGAAAAATCTCCCATGGACCCATGAGGCCACAACTGCATTCTGAGGCCATCCTGCACACAATACAGAGAAAAAAGCCTGTGATTCTGCCTTTGAGTCACCCGATTAACAGTTCCTGAAGAGCTGCCATCCATGTCTATGCATTGGGCCTGTGATAACCTTGCCACTAACCCTAACCCAAGTTTGTGTTTTCAGACTTCCCTCCCAAAACCATGGCTCACATGCCCTCCAGTTTGTGATAACTGGAGCCACACCACGGGATTGTACCTGTCTTCCCAAAGGAAACTGTGATTGTCACTATTAAACAAACCCTCTAGATTAGGAGAAACCTGCAAGGCCCCTAAGCCCAGCCCAATATTGGAGGCCACTCTGGACGCAAATGCACAGTCTGACACACCATATCATCTACATCCAGACTGATATCCAAGTCAATGGTCCTCAGACAGAAGATTGAACCTGACATGCTCCTAGGATTCACTGGAACACTAGAATAGGTTTTCAGGTATCTGTACTCAGAAGGCTGTTCTGCATATCAATGTATGATACAATATGGTCACTGAGCCACACAAAAGAACATCTGTCCTTAGAAGAAAGCTGTGCTCTGGACCTGTGTCAAACACTCTGGGTAGATGAATCCTTCAAGGCCCCCTGGCAACCAGCACATTCTATGATCTCCCTGACAAAATACCAGCATTGTGACCCATCCTCATGAGACTCCATGACAACTCCAGCCCTTGGTACTTCGGCCCAGAGCCACCAGAATGAAACTGCCATGTTCCTCTGCTGCCATGGTCAATGTAGGTGTACTTTCCAGGCATCCAGCGGGAGTGCTCTGATACCAACTTTCCACATGGGGAACCCTGGAGGAAACAAACCAGACTCCCCTGTACGGTAAAAGGAATCTTTTCTGTATGGAGTATCTCAAGCCTGAGGGTGGGTAATCCTCCATGGCCTCTTGAGGCCACCCATCCATTTGTTGGTCATCATAGACACTAACTCCAGCGTGAGCAATCAACTGACATCTGCACTTACTCAAGTGCTGGATATTTGAATCAGCTGCTACACACTGGAATTGCCTTATGCTTGGCACTGAATTTAAAAGTAGCTTGGCGGGACGCCTGGGTGGCTCAGTTGGTTAAACAGCTGCCTTTGGCTCAGGTCATGATCCCAGCGTCCTGGGATCGAGTCCCACATCAGGCTCCTTGCTCCGCAGGGAGCCTGCTTCTCCGTCTGACTCTGCCTTCCACTCTGTCTGCCTGTGCTTGCTCTCGCTCGCTCTCTGACAAATAAATAAAATCTTGAAAAAAAAAAGTAGCTTGGGTTTGCAATTCCATCCTCACCCTGGTGTTCAGTAAGCTCTCTTGATAGGGAATTCTGAAGCCACAACACAGCATTCTGCCTTCCCCATAGCAAGAAAAAACAGCCTGGAGAGACTGCCCAGAAACCCTACATGAGGATAAATCTACTCGACCCTCGAGTGAGCCCCATTTATAGGTTTACCTGGCCACTAGCGCTGAGTCTGACAGAACCTCGTCTCTGACCTCGTGTCAGGACCCAGAGACTGGGCTCCAACTCCAGAATGTGAGACCAGCCATGTCCCAGGGCTGTCATCTCTACCCATTCTTGATTCAGGCATCTGTCCCCAGACATTTGCTGAAATCCCTGCCAATGGGGGAACCAGAAGCACAATAGGGAAATCCTCCTTCCCCATGGCAGGAATGATGGCTCTTGGGATGGGTTTCCAGACCTCAGAGTGGTAGCCAGCTGAATGGCCAATGATAACCCGCCCACTCATGAGGGCCGCCCTGGACACAAGCAGGCATTGTGACCCCCAACATGAGCATGCTTTCAAACAAACACTCTCAGTTGCATTCCAGAATCCAAATTTGCAGGCCTGATATTCCCCTAAGCACAAATCCTAACACCTGGTGGGATTTTTCAGGGGACCAGAAACACAGCCTGTCTCTGGAATCCCTGTTTTGGGACAACCCTAAGATGTAAAATAGCACTCTCCCCTTCGCCAAGAAAGCCACCATAGTATAGGGAGCCGCTAGGATCCTTGAGAGGAAAAATCTCCCATGGATCCATGAGACCACACCTGCATTCCGAGGCCATCCTGGACACAAAAGCCAGATACACAAGCCTGTGCTACCACCTTCAAGGCAACTAATTTATAGTTCCAGACGAGCTGCCCTCCAGGTCTATGCATTGGGCCTGCGATCACCTCACACTAATCTTAACCCGAGTTTGTGCTTACAGACTTCTATCCCGAAACCATGGCTCATATTTCCTCCAGGATGGGGTCTCTGGAGCCACACCAAAGGACTGTGCCTGCCATCCCCAAGGAAAATGTGTCCGTCACATTTGCCTAAAACTTCGAGATAAGGAGAAACCTGCAAGGCCCCTGAGCCCACCCCAATACTGGAGGCCCCTCTGGACACAAATGTGCATTCTGAAATACGCTGATCACCTGAATCCAGGCAGATACCCAAGTCAGTGTTTCTCAGTCAGAAGATTGAACCTGACATGCTCCTATGACCTCATTGTAACCCCTGATTAGGTTTTCAGGCATTTGTAATCAGAGACCTGTTCTGGAGTACCAACTTAAGATACAACATGTGGTCCCTGATCCCCACAACAGAACATCTCCTTTCTCTAGATGGAAGCCGTGCTCTTGGAACTGTGTCAAACCCTCAGGGTAGATGAATCCTACTTGGCCCGTAGCCACCAGCAGATTCTAAGATCTCACTGGTAACAAGCCAGCATTGTGAGCCATCTTCATGAGATTCCATGTCAACTACAGGCCTTGGTACTTCACCCCAGAGCCTTCAGAAAGAACCTGCCATGTTCCTCAGCTGCAATGTTCAGTGGAAGTGTGCTTTCCAGGCATCCATGTGGGAGTGCTCTGCTACCCAAACTTTCCACATGGGGGACTCTCGAGCAAACAAATCTGACTGCCCTGTCCTGTAGAAGGAAACCTGGCTGTTTGGAGCATCTCACAAGCTCAAGTGTGGGAAATCCTCTATGACCTCTTTTCAACTCCTCTCCATTTGTCGGTCATTATAGACACAAACTCCAGCTTGAGCAAACATCTGACGTCTGCGCTTACTCAGGTGCTGGATATTCGAATCAGCCGCTGCACACTGGAAATGCCATTCGCTTGTCACTGAATTTATTCATAGCTTGGGTTTACAATTCCATCCTCACCCTACTGGTCCACAAGCCCTCATGATAGGGAATTCTGCAGCCACAACACAGCATTCTGCCTTCCCAATAGAAAGAAGAAGGGCCTGGTGAGTCTGCCCAGAAACTCCACATTATGATCAATCTACTTGTCCCTTGAGGGAACCCTGAATTATAGACAGCCCTGGCCCCTAGTGTTGTGTCTGACAGAGCCTAAGCCCCGACCTCGTGTCAGCCACCTAGAAGGCGGGGCCCATATCCCGCATGTTAGACTGGCCACGGAACAGAGCCGTCATCTTTACCCATCCTTGGTATTCAGGCATGTGTCCCCAGACCTTTCCTGGAATCCCTACCAATGAGGGAACCTGAATCACAATAGAGAAATCCTCATTCCCCATGGCAGGATTCCTGTAAGTTCGGAAGGGTGTCCAACACTCAGAGTGTTAGCCTACTGAATGGCCATTGAGACCACCCCCATTCCTGAGGGCCACCCTATGCAAAAGCTTGCATAGTGACCCTCAGCCTGAGCATGCTTTCAAACAAACGCTCTCAGTTGTATCTCCAGGACTTGCATTGGAGGCCTGGTAAGCCCCTATGCCCAAATCATAACCCTTGGTGGGTATTTCCAGGTGCCCAGAGCCAGAGCACTTCTCTGCAATCCCTGTTATGGGACACCCTTAATATGGAAAACAGAACTCTTTCCTCTCTGAGAAAGCCACCACATTATAAGGAGCCGCCAGGATACTTGAGAGGAAATATCACCCATGGACACCTGAGACCACACCTGCATTCTTAGTCCATCGTGGATACACAATCCAGATAAAAAAGCCTGTGCTACCTCCTTTGAGGCATGCGATTTACATTTCACACGGAGCTTCCCTCCAGGAGTATGCATTGGGCCTACAATCACTTCGCCACTAAACCTAACCCGCATTTGTGTTTGCAGACTTCCCTCCCAAAACCATGGCTCTCATGCCCTCCAGCATGGGGTGTCTGGAGCCACACCACAGGACTGTGCCCACCATTGCCAAGGAAACTGTGCCCATCAAATTGCCCTATCTTTCCAGATTAGGAGAAACCTGCAAGGCCCCTGAGCCCACCCCAATACTGGTTTCCACTCTGTACACAAATGCACAGTCTGGAACACCCTGATCACCTACATCTAGGCAGACATTGAAGTCAATGATACTGAGTCAGAGGATTGAACCTGACATTCCGTTAGGATTTTATTGGAACCCTAGATTAAATTTTCAGGCATCTATCCTCAGAGGCCTGTTCTGCAATACCAAATTATGATACATTTGGTCCGTTAGCCCCACATCAGAACATCTCTGGTCCGAGAAGGAAACCGTGCCCTTTGACCAGTGTCAAACCCTCAGGGTAGATGAATCCTACATGGTCCCTTAGCCACCAGCACACTGTAAGGTCTCCATGGTAACAAACCTGCATTCTGACCCATCTTCATGAGACTTCATGTCAACTCCAGGCCTTGGTAATTCGCCCAAGAGCCACCAGAACGAATTGGCCATGTTTCTCAGCTGCAATTTTAATGGAGGTGTGCTTTTCAGGCATCCACGTGGGAGTGCTCTGCTACCCAAACTTTCCACATGGGGGACCCTGGAGCAAATAAACCAGTCTCCCCCTGTGTGGTAGAAGGAAACTTTGCTGTTTAAAGCATCTCACAAGCCCCAGCACGTGAAATCCTCCATGGCCTCTTGACGCCACCCCTCCATTCATCGGTCATCATAGACATAAACTCCAGCATGAGGAAATGTCTGACTTTCACCTTTACTCAGGTGCTGGATATCTGGAATCAGACACTGCACAATGGAACTGCCTTTTGCTTGGCACTGAATTGAACCTTAGCTTGAGTTTACAATTCCATCCTCACCCTACTGGTCCCCAAGCCCGCTTGATAGGGAATTCTGGGGCCACAACGCAGCTTTTTGCCTTCCCCTTAGAAAGAAGAAGGGCATGGTGATTCTGCCCAGAAACTCTGCATGAGGATCAATCTGCTCAGCCCTTGAGGGATCCCTGATTCATACTCAGCCCTGACCACTAGTTCTGTTTCTGACAGAGCCTGAGTGCTCAATTCATGTCAGCTACTCAGAGAGTCAGGCATGTGAGACTGGCCATGTCTCAGGTCCCTCATCTCTACCCATCCTTGGTATTCAGGCATCTGTCCCCAGACATTTGCTAGAATACCTGCTAATGGGGGAACCTGAGGCACAATAGAGAATTCTTCCTTTTCCATGGCAGGAATCCTGGTAGTTGGGATGGGTGTCCTACATTAAAGTGGTAGCCAGCTGCATGGCCAAGGAGACAACTCCCACTCATAAGGGCTGCCCTAATCACATCAGGCATTGTGACACTCAGACTAGCATGCTTTCAAACAAACGCTCTCAGTTGTACCTCCAAGTCACACATTGTAGGCCTGGTACTCCCCTAGGCCCAAATCCTAATCCTGGTGGGATTTTCCAAGCACCCAGACTCACAGCCCTTCTCTGGAATCCCTTTTTGGGGAACATCTAAGATTGAAAACAGCACTCTTCCATTCAAACGAGAAAGCCACCATACTATTGGGAGCTTCCAGGATCTGTAGAGAGGAAAATACTCTCATGGAAACATTAGAACACACCTGCATTCCAAGGCTATCATGGACACACAATCCAGATACAAAAGCCAGTGCTAGTGCCTTCGAGGTACGTGATTTACAGTTCCTGACGATCTGCCCTCCAGGTCTATGCATTGGGCCTACGATCACCTCGCAACTCAACCTAATCCGAGTTTGTGATTGCAGACTTCTCTCCCAAAACCATGGCTTACATGCCCTCCACGATGGAGTCTCTGGAGCCACACCACAGGACTGTGCCTGCCACACCCAAAGAAACCGTGCCCACAAATTTTCCTAAACCTTCAAGATTAGGAGAAACCTGCAAGGCCCCAGAGCCCACCCCAATATTGGAGGCCACTCTGTACACAAAGGCACAGTCAGAAACACCCTGATTGCCTACATATAGTCAGACACCGAAGTCAATGTTCCTGAGTCTGATGATTGAACCTGAAATCCCCTTGGACTTCATTGGAACCCTAGATGAAGTTTTTAGGCATCTGTCCTCAGAGGCCTGTTCTGGAATTCCAACTTATGATACAACATTTGGTCCGTGAGCCCCACAACAGAATATCTCCGATACCCAGAAAAAAACCGTGTTCTTCGACCGGTGTCAAACCATCAGGATAGACTAATCATACATGGCCCCTTAGCCACCAGCACATAGTAAGATTTCCGTGGTAACAAAACTGCATTGTCACCCAACTTCATTAGAAACCAGGCCTTGGTAATTTGCCCTAGAGCAACCAGAAAGAACCTGCCATGTTCCTTAGGTGCAATGGTCAAAGTAGGTGTGCTTTCCAGTATCCACGTGCGAGTACTATGCTACCCAAACTTTGCACATGGGGGAACCTGGTGTAAACAAACCAGACCTCCCCTGTCCAGTAGAAGGAAACCTTATGTTTGGATCAACTCACAGGCCTCAGCGTGTAAACTGCTCCATGGCCTCTTGATGCCACCACTCCATTGGTCGGTCATCATAGACACAAACTCCAGTCTAAGCAAACATCTGACATGCACCCTTATCCCGGTGCTGGATGTCTTGAATAAACCACTGCACATTGGATCTGCCTTCCACTTGGCACTGAATTGAACCATAGCTTGTGTTTACAATTCCATCCCCACCTGACTGGTCCCTAAGCCCTCTTGATAGGGAAATCTGGGGCCACAACGCAGCATTCTGCCTTCCCCATCGAATGAAGAAATGCCTGGTGAGTCTGCCCTGAAAACCCACATGAGGATCAATCAGGTCGGCCCTCGAGTCAACACCGATTTATAGGCTGCCATGGCCACTAGTGCCGTTTCTGACAGAGCCTGAGCTCGACTGAGTTTCAGCCACTAGAGAGCAGGCCCCATATCTAGCATTTGGGATTGCCATGGCCCAAGTATGTCATCTCTACCCATCCTTGATATTCAGGCACCTGTCCCCAGACCTTGGCAGGGATCCCTGCCAATTAGGGAACTTGAAGCACAATAGAGAACTCTTCTTTCCCCATGGCAATAAACCTGGCTTTTGGGATGGGTGTTCTACCCTCAAAGGGGGAGCCAGTTACAACATCAATGACACCACACACACACTCCTGAGGACTTCCCTTGGCACAAACAGGCATTGTGACCCTCACCCTGAGCATGCTTTCAAAAAATCCCTCTCAGATTCACAACAATGATCCCTCATTGCAGGCCTGGTATGTCTGTAGGTTCAAATCATAAAACTTGGTGGGATTTTCGAGGTGCCCAGACCCAGAGACCATCTCTGGAATTTTTGTTTTGGTGCACCCTTCAGATGGAAAACAGCACTCATCCCTTCCCCAAAAATGTCACCAAATTATGAGGAGCCACCAGGATCCATAGAGAGGCAATGTCTCCCATGGACCCATGAGAACACACCTGCATTCCGAGGCCATCCTGGACACACAATCCGGAGAGAAAAGCCTGTGCTACTGCCTTCTATTCACCCTAATTACAGTTCCAGATGAGCTGCTCTCAAGGTATATGCATTGGGCCTGTGATCACCTCGCCACTCACCCTAATTCAAATTTGTGTTTGCAGACTTATCTACCAAAACCATGGCACACATGCCCTCCAGGATGGGGTCTCTGGATCCACACTGCAGGACTGTCCCTGCCATCCACAAGGAAACTGTTTCCATCACAGTTGCCCAAACTGTCTAGATTAGGAGAAACCTACAAGGCCTCTGGGCCTACCCCAATTTCGGCGGCCGCTCTGAACACAAATGCACAGTCTGAAATACCCTGATCCCCTACATCCAGGAACACAGCCAAGTCAATGGTCCTGAGTCAGAATAATGAACCTAACATGCCCCTAGGACGTCATTGGAACCATTGATTCGGTTTTCAGACATGTGTCCTCAGAGGCCTGTTCTAGAATGCGAACTTATGATACAACATGTGGTGCCTGGGCCACACAACAGAACATCTCCTGTCCCCAGAAGGAAACCGTGCCCTACAATCTGTGCAAAATCCCAGAGTAGTAGATTCCTGCACAACTACTAAGCCACCAGCACATTCTAAGATGTACCTGGTAACAAACCAGCTGTGTGGCACATCTGCAAGAGATTCCATGTCAAATCAAGGACTTGGTACTTTGCTACAGAGACACCAGAATAAAGCTGCCATGTTCTTCAGTTGCAATGGTCAATGAAGTTGAACATTCCAGGCATCCATGCGGTAGAGCTCTGCTACCCAAACTTTCCACATGGGGGACCCTGGAGCAAATAAACCACACTCCACCTGTCCAGTAGAACGAAACCTTGCTATTTGGAGCAGCTCATGAGTCTCAAAGTGAAAATCCCTCCATGGCTTCTTGACGCCACCCCTCCATTTGTCAGACATCATAGACACAAACTCCAGTGTGAGCAAATATCCGACGTCCTCCCTTACTAAGGTGCTGGATATCTGGAAAAAGCTGCTGGACACAGGAACTGCCTTCCGCTTGGCAGTGAATTGAACTGTAGCTTGTGTTTACAATTCCTTCCTCACCCGACTGGTCCCCAAGCCTTCTTGATAGCGAATTATGGACACACAACACAGCATTCTGCCTTCCCGATAGAAACAAGTGCCTGGTGAGTCTGGCCAGAAACCCCACATGAGGATCAATCTGCTCGGCCCTATATCGGAGGGACCCTGATTTATAGGTTGCCCTGGCCACTAGTGCTGTGTCTGACAGAGCCTGAGCCCAGACCTAGTGTCAGTCACCAGAGTTTGAGCCCCACATCTAGCATTTGGGATTGCCATGGCTCAAGTATTTCATCTCTACCCATCCTTGGTATTCAGGCACCTGTCCCCAGACCTTTGCTGGAATCCCTGACAATGGGGCATCCTGAAGCACAATAGAGAACTCCTCCTTCTTCATATCAGGAAACTTGGCTGTTAGGATGGGTGTTCAACCCTGAAAGGGGGAGTCATTTACAAGTCCAGTGAGACCACACAAACTCCTCAGGGATGCCCTGGAGGCAAACAGGCCTTGTGACCCTCAGCCTGAGCATGCTTTCAAACAATCCTTCTCTGTTGCACCACCATGAACCCGCATTGCAGGCCTAATATGCCCCTAAGCCCAAATCCTAGCACTTGTTGTGATGTCCCAGATGCCATGAACCAGAGCCCGTCTCTGGAATCCCTGTTTTGGGGCACCCATAAGGTGGAAAACATCACTCTCCCCTTCCCCGAAAAAGCCACCAAACTATGGAGAGCCACCAGGATCCATAGAGAGGAAAAGACTCCCATGGACCCATGAGACCACACCTGCATTCCAAGGCCATGCTGGACACACAATCCAAAGAGAAAAGCCTGTTCTACTGCCTTCCAGTCTCCCTAATTATATTTCATGAAGAGCTTCCCTCCAGGTCTACGCATTGGGCCTGTGATCACCTCGCCACTCACCCTAATTTGTATTTGTGTTTACAGACTTCTCTCCCAAAACCATGGCTCACATGCCCACCAGAATGTTATCTCTGAAGCCACACCACAGAATTCTGGCTGCCAACCCCAAGGACACTGTGCATATCAGATTTGCCCAAACCTTCCAAATTAGGAGAAACCTGTGTGGCCCCTGAGCCCACACCAATATTGCCGGCCACTCGGGATGGAAATGCGCAGTCTGAAACACCCTTATCACCTACATCCAGGGAAATAGCCAAGTCAATGATCGTGAGATAGACGATTGAACCTAAAATGCCCCTAGGCTCTCAATGGAACCCCATTAGGTTTTTAGGCATCTGTCCTCAGGGGCCTGTTCTGAAATACCAATCTATGACACATCATGTGGTCTCTGAGCCACACGACAGAACATCCCCTGTCCCCAGAAGAATACCATGCTCTTCGACCTGTGCCAAACCCTCAGGGTAGGAGAATCCTGCATGGCACCTTAGCAACCAGCACATTCTAAGTTCTCCCTGGTAACAAACAAGCATTGTGACCCATCTGCAAGAGATCCCATGTCAACTCAAGGCCTTGGCACTTTGTCCCAGAGCCACCAGAACGAATCTGCCATGTTCCTCAGCTGCAATTGTCAATGGAGGTGTGCTTTCCTGGCATCCATGCCGGAGAGCTCTTCTTCACAAACTTTCCACATGGGGAAACCTAGAGTAAACAAACCAGACTTCACCTACACTGTACAAAGAAATGTTACTTTTTGCAGCAGTTCACAGGCCTCAGCATGTGAACTCCTCCATGGCCTCTTTATACCACCCCTCCACTTGTCGGTCATCATAGACAAAAACTCTAGTGTGAGCAAGCATCTGACATCCACCCTTATTCCAGTGCTGGATGTCTCGAGTAAACTGCTACAAATTGGAACTGCCTTCTGCTTGGCACTGAATTGAACCATAGCTTTTGTTTACAATTCCACCCAAAACTGACTGGTCCCCAAGCTCTCGTGATTGGGAAACCTGGAGCCACAACACAGCATTCTGCCTTCCCTATTGAATGAACAAATGCCTGGGAATCTTCCCAAGAAACTCCACATGAGGATCAATCTGCTCCGCCCTCGAATCTACTCTGATATAAAGGCTGCCATGGCCACTAGCGCTGTGTCTGACAGAGCCTGAGCCCCGACCGAGTTTTAGGCCTCATATCTAGCATTTGGGATTGCTATGGCCCAAGTACGTCATCTCCACCCATCCTTGGTATTCAGGCACCTATCTCGAGACCTTGCTGGAAACCCTGCCAATGGGGCAACCTGAAGCAAAGAGGAACCTGACAGAAGAGAACTCATTCTTCCTCATGGCAGGACATTTGGCTGTTGGGTTGGGTGTCCAACTCTCTAAGAGGGAGCCAGATATATGACCAATGAGACCACTCCCACTCCTGAGGGCCGCCATGGGAGCAAACAGGCATAGTGAGACTCAGCCTGAGCAAGCTTTCAAACAATCCCTCTCAGTTGCACCATCATGATCCTGCATTGCAGGCCTCATACACCCCTAGGTGCAAATCCTAACCCTTGGTGGGAAGTCCCAGATGCCCAGAAAAAGAGCCTGTATCTGGAATCCCTGTTTTGGGGCACCCATAAGATAGAAAACAACACTCTTCCCTTCCCCAAAAAAGCCACCAAACTATGAGCTGCACAGATCCATAGAGAGGAAAAGTTTCCCATGGACCCATGAGACTATACCTGCAATCCAAGGCCATCCTGGACACACAATATAGAGAGAAAAGCCTGTGCTACTGCCTTCCAGTCACCCTAATTACTCCTGACAAGCTGCACTCCAGGTCTACTCATTGGGCCTGTGATCACCTTTCCACTAACCATAACCCACATTTGTGTTTGCAGACTTCTCTCCCAAAACCATGGCTCATATGCCCTCCAGGACAGGGTCTCTGGATCCACAACACATGACTGGGCCTGCCATCCCCAAGGAAACTGTGCCCGTCAAACCTGCCCAAACCTTCCAGTTTAGGAGAAACACGCAAGAGCCCTGAGCCCGACCCAATATTGTCGGCAGCACTGGACACAAATGCCAGTCTGAAACGCCCTGATCACCTACATCCAAGCAGACAGCCATTTCAATGTTCCTGGGTCAGAAGATTGTACCTGACATGCTCCTAGGACGTCATTGGAACACTAGATTAGGTTTTCAGGCATCTGTCCTCAGGGTCCTGTTCTGAAATACCAACTTAGGATACAACATGTGCTCCCTGAGCCACACAATAGAATATCTCCTGTCCCCAGTAGGAAAACATGCCCTTCGACCTGTGCCAAACCCTCAAGATTGGAGAATCCTGCACAGCACCTTAGACACCAGCACAAACTCTAGTTTGTGCGTTGACCCATACCACAAGCTTTCCATCTGCTGGACAGTCGAGTCCTGTTGAATGGCTCCAGGATGTCCCATACGGAAAGACTGGAGAGCAGGATTCGAAGGATGGATGCCTGTACAGCATACCTCACATTCCCATTGGCTCTTTGTGACAAGACATGTTTGAACTACTGGCTCTGGGGCGAGCTAACTAGGGTGCTGAATTGAAATGGACTCTCCTGCGGATGGGTCATAATGTGTGTTTGTGTGCATGGAGACCTTGGAATATGTTGGCAGCTCAGGGGCCATGAAGTATTCGCCTAACCGAAGGGTGTAATATTGCTCCAATTAAAAAGAGATCCCTATGTGGAGATGAGACAGGTTCTCTTTGGTGCCTCAGAAAAGCCCCAGATACTGGTCTTCAAACCAGTTCTCTGAGTAGAGACACCTGGAAACCAAAGCTAGGGTTCAGATTAGAGCCTAGATGCCTGTCCGTTTCAATCTTCTGTCTCTGGGGACACTGTCTGAGTATCTAAGTGAAGATAGTTGCTCAGCTGGTGTCAGAGTGCCCCTCTTAGTCCATGGCCGAGGCATGGCCTTGGAGACCTTATTGGATTCTCCTAATCTCTAGGGTTGTGGCCAATGGATTGGGTACAGTTTTCTTGGAGAGGACTGGCACAGTCCTTCAGTGTGTCTCCATAGGCCCTAGCCTGGAGGGTGTGTGGGTCCGGGCTGTGGGCACAGAAGTCTGAAAACACAAACTCGGCTTGGGTGTGGAGCCGAGAGCATGGCAGGATGGACCCACAGACCGTGAGAGGAGATCCTCAGCTTATGAAAGAAGGGCAAATGGGAGGCAGTCACGCAAGCTTTTGTCTTTGGATGTTTTGTCTCCCATAGCCGTGGAATGTAGGGGTGACCTCAGGGGCTATGGAAGAGTCTCCCTCTCTGAGGAGTTGGTCCAGCTCTTAAGATTTTGGGGACATTTTGTGGGAAGGGTGGAGTCCTGCTGTCTGGCTCAGGTGTTCTTCCAGGAGAGGGACTCCAGATCACAGTCCTGGGTTCGAGCAAATGAAATACTCGAGCTCTTGTGAAGATTGGGATCATAGGGGCTTGGCAAGCCCCATATGCGGGCTCTTGGTCCAGGCCCTGAGAGACCTTACTTCGACATGGGGCCCTGCTGATGGTCCCAATGCGAGTTTGTACCCAAGGAGGCACTGAAGTTTAGGCTTGGCCTCAGGGGCCATGAAGGTTTCTCCTACACTGAAGGTATAACTCCATGCCAACAGCAAGCTTTCCAGCCATGGGGAAGGAGAAGATCTGATTTGTGCTTCAGTTACCCACGTTTGCCAGGATTTGATATAATATCTAGGGTCAGATATCTGAAAACCCAGGTTGGGAAGAGATGACGGCATAAGGCCATGGCCTGTCTGATGTGCTTAGTGTGCAGCCAGCTGTTTCCTTGTCTGTCGGGACGTCAGGCTGTGTCAGACAGAGCATTACTGACCAGGGTAGCCTTTCCAGTTAGGGTGCGGTCGAGGCCAGAGCAGGTTGGTTCTCGTTTGTGGTTTCTGGAGAGCCCCATAGGGCAACGTTTTTCTTCTGGTGGGCAGGCAGAAAACTGTGTTGTGGTTCTGGAATTCCCAGTCTGGAGGGCTTGTTTGCCAGGAGTGTGAAGAGGGAAGTCTGAAAACACAAGCTAGCGTTAGGTTTGGGGCCGAGGGCATGGCAGGCCCACTCTGCTAAGACTGAATCGAGATCTCCTGCATCTGAGGTCAGGGCAAGTATCAGACGTTGCCTCAGGTTGGAGTTTGTGTCCATTATGGCCCCTTCCTGAAGGGGGTGGGGGCGTCATGAGGCCAAGGAGGTTTCCCAACGCTGGGAGTTATGAGCTGCCCCAAACATCAAGGTTTCCTCTGTAGGACAGTCGAGTACTATGAGATGGTTCTAGGATGACCCCTACAGAAAGACTCGAGAGAAGGGGTCTAAGCATGAATGTCTGCAAATGCCACCTCACATTCCCACTGGCTGCTTGGGGCAAGGCAGGCTCAATCTGCAGGCTCTTGGGCGGGTTTCTCAGAGGGCTGAGTAGAAATGGACTCTCCTGAGGATGAGTCATACTGTGGGTTGGTGGCCATGGAGACCTTGGAATGTGGCGGGGGCTCAGGGACTCTGCAGGTTTCTCCAAACCGAAGGGTTTGA
Source organism: Mustela nivalis (assembly GCF_964662115.1). Taxonomy (NCBI): domain Eukaryota; kingdom Metazoa; phylum Chordata; class Mammalia; order Carnivora; family Mustelidae; genus Mustela; species Mustela nivalis. Next base: position 75,713 of record NW_028135466.1, on the reverse strand, counting down.
CACAGCTCCAACAATGAAGCTTCCCATGTGGAGACGATAGTTGTTCTGTTTGGTGTCTCAGGAAAGCCCCAGATGCTGGTCTTCAAACCCAGGCCTCTGAGGAGTGACACCTGGAAACCAAAGCAAGAGTTCAGATTAGGGCCCAGGGGCCTGTCTGGTTCAATCTACTGTCTCTGCCGACATCTGTCTGTGTTTCTGCATGGAGGTAGTTGCTCAGCTTGTGTCAGGATGCCTTTGTCCAGAGAGGCTTATAGTAGTGGGATGTCCTCGGGGGCCTTGAGGTTTCTCCTATTCTGTGGGGTTATGGGCAATGGAAGGGGCATAGTCTCCTTGGAGAGAGCAGGACAGTCCTGTGGTGTGGCTCCAGAGGCCCCAGCCTGGCGGCTGTGTGGGCCAGGGCTGTGGGGACAGACATCCAAAAACACAAACTCGGCTGAGGTTTGGGGCTGAGGTTATGGCAGGAGTGATCTACAGTCCGTGAGGGGAGCTCATTGTGATTAGAAAGTAAGGCGAGTGAGAGGCGGTCGTTCAGGCTTATGTCTCTGGATGTTGTATTCATGATGGTCATTTAATGTAAGCATGGTCTCATGGGCCATGGAAGTCTCCCTCTCTGGTGATTTGTCCGGCTCCCAAGAGATTGGGGTCATTTTGTGGGAAGGGAGGAGTCCTGTTTTCTGCCTCATGTGTCCCCACAATAGAGGGATTCTAGAGCAGAGCACTGAGTACATACAACTGGAATACCCACCCTCTGGTTAGGCCTGGGGTCCTATGGGCATGGCAAGCCCATATGCAGATTCTTGGTCCAGCCACTGAGAGATGTTACTTGAATAGTGGACTCATGCTGAGGGTCACAATGTGTGTTTGTGCCCAAGGTGGTCCTCAATATTGGGCGGGACCTCATTGAGCTTGCAGGTTTCTCCTACAGTGAACCTTGGACATGCCAACCTCAGGGTTTCTTGCCATGGGGAAGGAGGAGTTTTGATTTCTGCATCACGTTCACCTCTGGGCACTAATTGGAGATAAGGTCTAGGTTCTGAAGCCTGAAAACCGAGGTTTGGAAGAGATGACGACCTAAGGCCATGGCGGGTCCGATGTGTTCAGTTTGGGGCCAGCTTTCTAGGTGTCGTTCAGGAGGTCTGCACTCAGGCTGTGCCAGACAGGGCATTCGTGCCCAGATACGCTGTATAATTGGGGTACAGTTGAGTGGCATGCAGAAGATAATTATTTGGGGTTTCTCCGTAGCCCCATAAGGCAAAGTCTTTCTTCTGGAGGGCAGGCAGAGTGCTGCATTCTGGCTCCGGAACTGCCAAACTGGAGGCCTTGCGGCCAGGAATGCAAGGATGTAAGTCTGAGAACTGAAGCTTTGCTTTGGTTTCAGGGCGAGGAAATGGCAGGCACACTCTGCAGAGCTGAATTTAGATTTCATGCATCTGAGGTCAGGGCGAGGTTCATATATTGGCTCAGTTTGGAGTTTCTGTCCATGATGGCCCCTTCATGAAGGGGGGTCATCACACCGCCATTGGTGTTTTCCCATGATGGCAGTAGTGAGATGCTCCAAACCACAAGGATTTTCTGCGGGTCAGTTGAAACCTGTTGGATGGCTCCAGGACATCCCATATGGAACAATTGCAGAGCAGGGTTCTAAGGATGGATGCCTGGGCATCCGGCCTTGCATTCCAATTGTCTCCTAGCGAAACGGCACGTTTGATTGCTGCCTATGATGTAGCAGCCGAGGGGGCTGAGTTGAAATGCATTCTCCTGAGGATCGGTCATAATGTGGGATTGTGTCCATGGAGACCTTGGAATGGGGCAGTGGCACCAGGGCTCTGAAGGATGCTCCTAACCAGAGGTTTTGACACAGCTCCAAGAAGCATTTTTCCCATGGGGAAACAAGATTTGTTCTCATTGGTGCTTCAGTAACCCCCAATATGCTGGTATTGGAAACCAGAACTCTGAGGAGAGATGCCTGGAAACCAAGGCAATGGATCTGATTAGGGCCTGGGGCCTGTCTGGTTTAATCTTCTTCTCTCGGTTCATCTGTCTATGGGATTGAGTGGAGGTAGTTCCTCAGCTGGTGTCAGATTGCCCCTATTTGTCCTGGGCAGTCTACACTATTGGGATGGCCACTTTGACTTTGGAGGTTTCTCCTAATTTGCAAGTTTGTGGCCAATGAAATGGGCAGAATTCCTTTGGGGAGGGAAGGCACAATCCTGAGGTGTGGCTCTAGGGGCTCAAGCATGGAGGGTGTGTGGGTCAGAGCTGTGGGGACAGAAGTCTGAAAACAGAAACTCGTCTTAGGTTTGGGGACATAGGTATGGGAGGCCCGATCTACAGACCTTGAGGAGAACTCTTCAGGATATGAACAAAGAGTGAGTGTGAGGCACTTGCTCAGGCTTTTGACTCTGGATTTTGTGTCACTGATGGCCGTGGAATGTAGGGGCGTCCTCATGGACCATGGGTGAGAGTTCCTCTATGGGGATTTGGATGATCCCAATATTTTGGGGTCATTCCGTGGGATGGGAGGAGTCCATTCTGTTTTTTTTTTTGTTTTTTTTTTTTTTACCTCAGGTGTGCCACTAAAGAGGGATTCCAGAGCAGATCCCTGGGAAGGGGCGACTGGACAACCCGAACTCTGTATAAGATTGGGGGCCTAAGGGCATGGCAATCCCCATATGGGGTACCTTGGTCCAGCCACTGAGAGGTCTTACTTGAGTACAGTGCTCACACTGAGGGTCACAATGCATGTTTGTGCCCAATGTAGGCATCAAGCATGGGCGGGGACTCATGGGCCATGCTTGATTCTCCTACACTGAACTTTGGACAACATACGAACCACAAGGTTTCTTTCCATGGGGAAGGAGGAATTCTGATTTCTGCATCATGTTCACCCCTGGGCAGTGACTGGAGATAAGATCTAAGTTCTGAATCCAGAAAATCGAGGTTGGGATGAGATGATAACCTAAGGTCATGGAGGGTCCGATGTGCTCAGTGTGCGGTCAGCTTTCTGGGTGTTGTTCAGGAGGTATGGATTCAGGCTGTGTCAGACAGTGCATTAGTGCCCAGGTTAGAATGTATAATTTGGGTACAGTTGAGTTCCATGTAGGTTCATCCTCATTTATTGTGTCAGGGAAGCTCACTGGGGCAACATTTTTCTTCTGGTGGGCAGGCAGAGTGCAGCATTGTGGGTCCAGAATTGCCAAACTTGAGGGCGTCGGGACCAGGAGTGTGAGGACGTAAGTCTGAGATCATAAGCTAGACTTAAGTTTCAGGGCGAGGGCACGGCAGGCACCCTCTGCAGATCCGAATCAAAATCTCATTCATCTGAAGTCAGGACGAGGATCAGACTTAGGCGCAGGTTGGAGTTTCTGTCCATGATGGCCCCTTCATCAAAGGGGTGGAATCTCGAGGCCATGGAGGTTTTCCCACGTTGGGAGTTGTGGGATGCTCCAAACTGCAAGGATTCCTTCTGCGGGAAAATTGAGAACTGTTGGATGGCTCCAGGACATCCCATATGGAATGACTCCAGAGCCGGGTTCTAAGGATGGATGCCTGAGCAGACTGCCTCTTACACCAATTGTCTCCCTGCCACAAGACAGGTACGATCTGATGGCTATGCAGGAGCAATCGTGGGAGCTGAGTTGAAATGGACTCTCCTGAAGATGGGTCTTAATGTGTGTTTGTGTCCATGAGGACGTTGGAATGGGGTGGTGGCCCCAGGGCTCTAAAGGATTCTAACCGGAGATTTTGAAACAACTCGAAAGAGCAAGTTTTCCATGTGGAGACAAGATTTGTTCTAATTGGTGCCTCAGGAAACCCACATATGCTGGTATTAGAACCAGGCCTCTGAGGAGAGATACATAGAAACCACAGCAATGCATCCAATTAGGTCCTAGGAGCCTCTCTGGTTCAATCTTCTCTGTCGACATCTGTCTATTTTATGAAATGGAGGTAGTTGCTCAGCTGGTGTCAGACCGCTCCTGTTTGTCCGGGTGGCCTACACTATAGGGATGGCCTCGGGGACTTTGGAGGTTTCTCCTAAATTGTATGATTATGGACAATGGCATGGGCAGAATTCCTGTGGAGTGGGCAGGCACAGACCTGATGTGTGGCTCCAAGGGCCCAGCCTTGAGGGTGTGTGGGCAAGGACTGTGGGGACAGATGTCTGAAAACACAAACTCAGCTTAGCTTTGGGGACGTAGGTATGGCAGGTCCGATTTACAGACTATGAGGAGAACTTTTTGGGATATGAATAAAGGGTGAAAGTGTGACACTTGTCAGGCTTTTGCCCCTGGATTTTGTGTCAATGATGGCTGTGGAATGTCGAGGAGTCCTCATGGGCCATGGAAGAGTCTTTCTCTCTGTGGATTTGGCCAGATCCCAATTGTTTTGGGTTAATCTGTGGGATTTAGTTTTGTTAACTAAGGTGTCCCACCAAAAGAGGGATTCCCGAGCAGAACCCTGGACAACAAGAAATCTAACTAAAAATACAGGCCTAGGTGCATGGCAAGCCCAATATGCCTTCTAATGGTCCAGCCACTGAGAGGCCTTCATTGAGGACAGAACTCATGCTGAGGGTCACAATGCGTGTTTATGCCCTCGTGGTACTCAAGCATGGGTGGGACTCATGGTGCATGCTTGTTTCTCCTACACTGAATGATAGTCAACATGTCAACCACATGAGTTCTTGCCATGGGGAAGGATTAATTCTGATTTCTGCATGTCATTCACCCCTGGGCAGTGATTGGAGATAAGGTCTAGGTTGTGAAGTCTGAAAACCGAGGTTGGGAAGAGATGACGACCTAAGACCATGTTGGGTCCGATATGCTCAGCGTGGAGCCAGCTGTCTGGGTGTTGGTCGGGAGGTCCAAGCTTGGGCTGTGTCAGACAGGGCATTAGTGCCCAGGGTAGATTGTATAATTGGGGTACAACTGAGTGCCGTGCAGGTTGATCTTTATTTGGTATTTCTGGTTAGCCCCAAGGGCAATGTTTTTCTTCTGGAGAACAGGCAGAGTGCTGCATTGTGGCTCCGGAATTTCCAAAGTGGATGCCTTGTGGACGGGGAGTGTGAGGACGGAAGTCTGAGAACACATGTTAGGCGTAGGTTCTGGGCGAGGGCACGGCAGGCACCCTCTGCAGATCTGAATCGGGATATCATGAATCTGAAGTCAGGGCGAGGTTCAAACCTAGGCTTAGGTTTGAATTTCTGTCCATTCTGGCCACTTTATGAAGGAGACAGCATCTCCAGTCCATGGAGGTTTACCCACAATGGAAGTTGTGAGATGCTCCAAACAACAAAGATTCCTTCTGATCAACAATTGAGACCTTTTGTATCACTCCAGTACATACCATACAGAATGACACCAGAGCAGGGATCTTAGGATGGATGCATGGGAAGCCCGCCTCACATTGCAGTTGTCTCCTAGCAAATAGACAGGTTTGATATGCTGGCTCTGTCAGAGCAACCAAGGGGGCTGAGTTGAAATGGACTCTCCTGAGGATGGATGCTAATGTGGGTTTGTGTCCATGGAGACCTTGGAATGGGGCGTTGGTGCATGGGCCCTGAAGGATTCTCCTAACCGGAGGTTTTGAGACATCTCCAAAGGACAAGTTTCCCATGTGGAGACGAGATTTGTTCTAATTCGTGCCTCAGGAAACCCCCATATACTGTTATTGGAATATAGGCCTCTGAAGAGAGATAACTGGAAACCAAAGCAATGGCTCCGTTTAGAGCCTAGGGGCCTGTCCGGTTGAATCTTCTTCTCTGTGTACATCCATCTAAGGTATTAGTGGAGTTAGACGCTCAGCTGGTGTCAGATGGCCCTTGTTTGTCCCAGGCGGCCTACACTATTGTGAAGGCCTTGGGGACTTTGGAGGTTTCTCCTAATTTTATGATTATGGACAATGGAATGGGCAGAATTCCCGTGGAGAGGGAAGGCACAGTTTTGATGTGGCTCCAGGTGCCCCAGCCTGCAGGGTGTGTGCCTCAGGACTGTGGAGACAGAAGTCTAAAACACAAACTCAGTTTAGGTTTAGGGACGTAGGTATGGCAGGCCCGATCTACAGACCATGAGGAGAATTCTTCCAGATATGAAGAAAGAGAGATTGTGAGGCACTTGTTCAGGCTTTTGTTTCTGGATTTTGTGTCAACGATGGGCGTGGAATGTCAGGGAGGCCTCATGGGCCATGGACGAGTCTTCCGCTCTGTGGATTTGGCCCGATTCCAATTGTTTTGGGTCAAACTGTGGGATGGGAGGAGTCCTTTCAGTTTTGTTACCTCAGGTGTCCCACCAAAAGAGGGATTCCAAAGCCGAGCCCTGGGGAGGGGAGACTGGACAACCAGAAATCTGGTTAAAAATTGGGTCCTAGGGGCATGACAAGCCCAATATGCTGTCTTTTGGTCCAGCCACTGAGAGGCCTTACTTGAGAACTGGGCTCACGTTGAGGGTCAGAATGCATGTTTGTGAACGACTTGGTCCTCAAGCATCTGCAGGGCCTCATGGGCCACACTGGTTTCAACTACATTTTACGTTGGACAACATGCCAACCACAAGGTTTCTTGCCATGGGGAAGGAGTTCTGATTCCTGCATCATGTTCAACCCTGGGTGGTGACTGGAGATAAGGTTTAGGTTCTGAAGCCTGAAAACCGAGGTTGGAAAGAGATGATGACCTAAGGCCATGGCGGGTCTGATGTGCTCAGTGTGTGGCTAGCTGGGTGGGTGCGAGCCAGGAGGTTCAGTCTCAGGCTGTGCCAGAAAGGGCAGTAGTGCCCAGGGCAGCCTGTATAATTGGGGTCCAGTCAAGTGGCATGCAGGTTGATCCTCATTTGGGGAATCTGGGTAGCCCCAGAGGGCAATGTTTTTCTTCCGGAAAGCAGGCAGAGTGCTGCCTTGTAGTTCTGGAATTGCCAAACTGGAGGGCTTGTGGGCCAGGAATGTGAGGATGGAAGTTAAGAACACAAACTAGACTTACGTTTCTGGGCAAGGGCATGGCAGACACACTCTGCAGAGCTGAATCAAGATGTCCTGCATCTGAAGTCAGGGCGAGGATCAGACGATCGATCAGGTTGGAGCTTCTGTCCCTGATGGCCCCTTCATGAAGCACAGGGGGCGGGATCACGAGGCCATTGAGGTTTGCCCACGATGGGAGTTGTGAGATGCTCCAAACAGTATAGATTCTTCTGCGGGACTATTGAGACCTGTTGGTTGGCTCCAGGACTTCATTATGCTCCAGCATAATTCTGAGAATGGTTCTAAGTATGGATGTCTGGGAAGCCTGCCTCTCATTCCAATCATCTCCTAGCGACAAGACGGGTTAGATATGCTGGATCAGGGGGAGCAACTTAGGGGGCTGAGTTGAAATGGACTCTCCTGTGGATGGGTCCTAATGTGGGTGTGTCTCCATGGAGACCTTGGAATGAGGCGCTGGCACCGGGAACCTGAAATGTCCTTCTAACCAGAGGCTTTGAGAGAGCTCCAACATGCAAGTTTCCCATGTGTAGACGAGATTTGTTCTGATGGGTGCCTCAGGAGAAGCCCTCAGCTGGTATTGGAAACCAGGCTTTTGAGGAGACATGCCTGTAAACCAAAGCTATGGATCCCATTATGGCCTGGGGTCCTGTCTGGTCAATCTTCTTCTCTGGGGACATCCATCTATGGTATGAGTGGAGGTAGATGCTCAGCTGGTGTCAGACGGCAATTTTTTGTCCCGGACAACCTACACCATTGGTATGGCCTCAGGGAATTTGGAGGTTTCTCCTAATTTGTACGGTTTTGGATAATGGAATGGGCAGAATTCCCATGGATTGGTTAGGCACAGTCCTAATGTGTGGTTCCAGGGGCCCAGCCTGGAGGGTGTGTGGCCCAGGACTTTGAGGACAGAACTCAAAAAACACAAACTCAGCTTAGGTTTGGGAACGTAGGTATGGCACGGCCGAACTACAAATCATGAGAAGAACTCTTCAGGATATGAAGAAAGAGCGAGTCTGAGGCGCTTGGTTAGGCTTTTGTCTCTGGATTTTGTATCAGCGATGGCCGTTGAATGTCGGGGAGGCCTCATGGGCCATGGACGAATCTTCCTCTCTGTGGATTTGGCCCTATCCCAATTCTTTTTTGTGAATCTGTGTGATGGGAGGACTCCTTTAAGGTTTGTTACCTGCGGTATCCCACCAAAAGAGGAATTCCAAAGCAGAGCCCTGGGCAAGAGTGAAGGGACAACCCGAAATATGGTTAAAAATTAGGGTCTAGGGGCATGGCAAGCCCAATATGCTGTTTCTTCATGCAGCCACTGAGAGGCCTTGCCTGAGGACCGGGCTCAGGCTGAGGGTCACAATGTGTGTTTGAGACCAATGTGGCCCTCAAGCATGGGCTGGGTCTCATGTGCCACACTGGTTTCAACTACACTGAAAGTTGGACAACATGCCAACCACGAGGTTTCATGCCAAGGGAACGAGTTCGGATTTCTGCAACATTTTCAAACCTGGGCAGTGATTGGAGATAAGGTCAAGGTTCTGAAGCCTGAAAACCGAGGTTGGGTAGAGATGACGACCTAAGGCCATGGCGGGTCCGATGTGCTCAGTGTGCGGCCAGCTGTCTGGGTGGGGCCAGGAGTTCCAGGCTCAGGCTGTGTCAGAATGGGCAACTCTGCCCACTTCAGCCTATATATTTGGTGTACAGCCAAATGGCGTGCAGGTTGATCCTCATTTGGGGTTTCTGGGTAGCCCCAGAGGGCAATGTTCTTCTTCCAGGGAGCAGGCAGAGTGCCGCATTGTACTTCTGGATTGCCAAACTGGAGGGCTTGTGGGCCAGTAGTCTGAGGACTGAAGTCTGAGAACACAAGCTAGGCTTAATTTTTATGGGTGAGGACATGGCAGGCACAATCTACAGACATGAATCGAGATCTCGTGCATCTGAAGTCAGGGTGAGGATCAGACGATCTTCAGGTTGGACTTTCTGTCCCTGATGGCCCCTTCATGAAGGGGGGGAATCATGAGGCCATGGGGGTTTTCGCACGATGGGAGTTGTGAGAAGTTCCAAACTACAAAGATTCTTCTCCAGGACAATTGAGACCTGTTAGTTGGCGCCAGGCCAAGGATTCCAAGCATGGTTCTGAGGATGGATGGCTAGGTACCACACCTGGCATTCCAATTTTCTCCTAGCTACAAGAAAGGTTAGATCTGCTGGATCTGGGGGAGCAACTGAGGAGGCTGAGTTGAAATTGACTCTCCTGTGGATGTGTCCTAATATGTTTTTGTGTCTATGGAGACCTTGGAATGAAGCGGTGGCACTGGGTCCCTTATGGGTTCTTCTAAACAGAGACTTTGACACAGCTCCACCGTGCAAGTTTCCCATATGTAGATGAGATTTGTTCTGATGGGTGAGTCAAGAAACAGCCATATGCTGGTATTGAAATCCAGGCCTCTGAGGAGACATGCCTGGAAACCATAGCAATGGATCCGATTAGTGCCTAGTGGTCTGTTCATTCCTTTTTTCCTCTGGGGACATCAGTCTATGGGTCTGAGTGCAGGTAGGTGCTCTGATGTGCTCAGATTGCTCCTGTTTGTCCTGGGAAGCCCCCACTATTGGGATGGCCTCAGGAACTTTGGAGGTTTATCCTATTAGTAGGATTGTGGCCATTGGAATGGGTACACACAATTCCCTTGGAGAGGGCAAGTACAGTCCTCAGGTTTGGCTCCAAGGGCCTGAGCCTTTGGGGTGTGTAGGCCAGGGCTGTTTGGACAGTTGTCTGAAAACACAACCTCGGCTTATGTTTCGGGTCATAGGTATGGCAGGACTGATCTACAGAACATGAGAAGAACTCTTCGGGATATGAAAAAAGGGCGAGTGTGAGGCTCTTGCTCAAGTTTATCTCTGGATATCGTGTGACTCATGGTCGTGAAATTTCCGGGTGACTTCATGGGAAATGGACGAGTCTTACTCTTTAGAAGGTTGGCCTCGTCCAAAGAGTTTGGTGTGTTTATGCCCTCATCGCACTTGAGAATGGGCTGGGCCTCAGGGTGAATGCTGGTTTCTCCTACACTGAACGTTGGACAACATGCCAACCACAAGGTTTCTTGCCATGGGTAAGGAGGAGTTCTGATTTCTACATACCATCACCCCTGGGCAGTGATTGGAGAAAAGGTAGGTTCTGAAGCCTGAAAACTGAGGTATGGAAGAGATGATGTCCGAGGGCCATGGCTGGTCTGTTGTGCTCAGTGTGAGGTCAGCTGTCTGTGTGTTAGTCAGGAGGTCCGGGCTCAGGTGTGTCAGACCGTGCATTAGTGCACAGCTTAGAGTATATAATTTACGTACAGTCAAGTGGCGTGTAGGTTTATCCTCATATGATGTGCCTGGGCAGCTCATGAGGCAATATTTTTTTTCTAGAGGGCAGGCAGAGTGCTGCACAGTGGGTTCGGAATTGCCAAACTTGAGGTCTTCTGGGCCAGGAGTGTGAGGACGGAAGTCTGAGAAGACAAGCTAGACTTGGGTTTCAGGTCGAGGGCACGGCAGGTACCTCGGCAGATCTGAACCAATATCTCATGCATCTGAATTCAGGGCGAGGATCAGACATTGGCTCTGGTTGGAGTTTCTGTACATGACGGCCCATTCATGAAGGGAGTGGAATCTCTAGTCCATGGAAGTTTCCCCACGTTGGGAGTTGTGAGATAGCCCTTCAAAGATTCCTTCTGCGGGACAATTGAGACCTGTTGGACAGCTCCAGGACATCACATATGGAATGACTCGAGAGCACCATTCGAGGATGAATGCCTGGGAAGCCCGCCTCGCATTCCAATTTTCTATTAGCAACAAGACAGTATAGATCTGATGGAATTTTCTTCTAGCAACAAGACAGTATAGATCTGATGGCTCAGCAGGTGTTACCGGGGTGGCTGAGTTGAAATGGACTTTCCGGAGGATGGGTCCTAAAGTTTGTTTGTGTCCCTGAGGGCCTTGGAATGGGGCGGTGGCACCGGCACCCTGAAGTATTCTCCTAAGCCTTTGACATAGCTCCCATGCACAAGTTTCCTTGTGGAGACGAGATTTGTTCTGATGGGTGCCTCAGGAGAAGCCCTATGCTGGTATTGGAATCCAGGCTTTTGAGGAGACATGCCTGTAAACCAAAGCTATGGATCCCATTATGTCCTAGGGTCCTGCCTGGTTCAATCTTCTTCTCTGGGGACATCCATCTATGGTATGAGTGGAGGTTGATGCTCAGCTGGTGTCAGACGGCCCTTGTTTGTCCGGGACAACCTACACCATTGAGATGGCCTCAGGGACTATGGAGGGTTCTCCTAATTTTAACGGTTTGAGACAATGGCATGGGCAGAATTCCCATGGATTGTGTAGGCACAGTACTAATGTGTGGCTCCAGGGGCTCAGTCTGGAGGGTATGTGGCCCAGGAATTTGAGGACAGAAAACAAAAAACACAAACTCATCTTAGGTTTGGGAACGTAGGTATGGCAAGCCCGACCTACAAACCAGGAGAAGAACTCTTCAGGATATGAAGAAAGAGCGAGTCTGAGGCGCTTGCTCAGGCTTTTGTCTCTGGATTTTGTATCAGCGATGGCCGAGGAATGTCGGGGAGGCCTCCTGGGCCATGGACGAATCTTCCTCTCTGTGGATCTGGTCCGATCCTAATTCTTTTTCGTGAATCTGTGGGATGGGAGGACTCCTTTAAGGTTTGTTACCTGAGGTGTCCCACCAAAAGAGGAATTCCAAAGCAGAGCCCTGGGCAAGAGTGAAGGGACAACCCGAACTATGGTTAAAAATTGGGGTCTAGGGGCATGGCAAGCCCAATATGCTGTTTCTTCATGCAGCCACTGAGAGGCCTTGCCTGAGGACCGGGCTCAGGCTGAGGGTCACAATGTGGGTTTGAGACCAATGTAGCCCTCAAGCATGGGCTGGGTCTCATGTGCCACACTGATTTCAACTACACTGAACGTTGGACACCATGCCAACCACGAGGTTTCTTGCCAAGGGAACGAGTTCTGATTTCTGCAACATTTTCAAACCTGGGCAGTGATTAGAGATAAGGTCTAGGTACTGAAGCCTGAAAACCGAGGTTGGGAAGAGATGACGAACTAAGGCCATGGCGGTTCCAATGTGCCTAGTGTGCGGCCAGCTGTCTGGGTGGGGCCAGGAGGTCCAGCTCAGGCTGTGTCAGAGAAGGCAATGATGCCCAGATCAGCCTATATATTTGGTGTACAGCCAAATGGCGTGCAGGTTTATCTTCATTTGGGGTTTCTAGGTAGCCCCAGAGGGCAATGTTTCTCTTGGAGGGCCCACAGAGTGCTGCATTGTACTTCCGGATTGCCAAACTGGAGGGCTTGTGGGCCGGTAGTCTGAGGACGGAACTCTGAGAACACAAGCTAGGCTTAGGTTTTATGGGTGAGGACATGGCAGGCACAATCTACAGACCTGAATCGAGATCTCGTGCACCTGAAGTCAGGTTGAGCATCAGACGATGCCTCAGGTTTGACTTTCTGTCCCTGATGGCCCCTTCATGAAGGGGGGGAATCATGAGGCCATGGGGGTTTTCGCACGATGGGAGTTGTGAGAAGTTCCAAACTACAAAGATTCTTCTCCAGGACAATTGAGACCTGTTAGTTGGCGCCAGGCCAAGGATTCCAAGCATGGTTCTGAGGATGGATGGCTAGGTACCACACCTGGCATTCCAATTTTCTCCTAGCTACAAGAAAGGTTAGATCTGCTGGATCTGGGGGAGCAACTGAGGAGGCTGAGTTGAAATTGACTCTCCTGTGGATGTGTCCTAATATGTTTTTGTGTCTATGGAGACCTTGGAATGAAGCGGTGGCACTGGGTCCCTTATGGGTTCTTCTAAACAGAGACTTTGACACAGCTCCACCGTGCAAGTTTCCCATATGTAGATGAGATTTGTTCTGATGGGTGAGTCAAGAAACAGCCATATGCTGGTATTGAAATCCAGGCCTCTGAGGAGACATGCCTGGAAACCATAGCAATGGATCCGATTAGTGCCTAGTGGTCTGTTCATTCCTTTTTTCCTCTGGGGACATCAGTCTATGGGTCTGAGTGCAGGTAGGTGCTCTGATGTGCTCAGATTGCTCCTGTTTGTCCTGGGAAGCCCCCACTATTGGGATGGCCTCAGGAACTTTGGAGGTTTATCCTATTAGTAGGATTGTGGCCATTGGAATGGGTACACACAATTCCCTTGGAGAGGGCAAGTACAGTCCTCAGGTTTGGCTCCAAGGGCCTGAGCCTTTGGGGTGTGTAGGCCAGGGCTGTTTGGACAGTTGTCTGAAAACACAACCTCGGCTTATGTTTCGGGTCATAGGTATGGCAGGACTGATCTACAGAACATGAGAAGAACTCTTCGGGATATGAAAAAAGGGCGAGTGTGAGGCTCTTGCTCAAGTTTATCTCTGGATATCGTGTGACTCATGGTCGTGAAATTTCCGGGTGACTTCATGGGAAATGGACGAGTCTTACTCTTTAGAAGGTTGGCCTCGTCCAAAGAGTTTGGTGTGTTTATGCCCTCATCGCACTTGAGAATGGGCTGGGCCTCAGGGTGAATGCTGGTTTCTCCTACACTGAACGTTGGACAACATGCCAACCACAAGGTTTCTTGCCATGGGTAAGGAGGAGTTCTGATTTCTACATACCATCACCCCTGGGCAGTGATTGGAGAAAAGGTAGGTTCTGAAGCCTGAAAACTGAGGTATGGAAGAGATGATGTCCGAGGGCCATGGCTGGTCTGTTGTGCTCAGTGTGAGGTCAGCTGTCTGTGTGTTAGTCAGGAGGTCCGGGCTCAGGTGTGTCAGACCGTGCATTAGTGCACAGCTTAGAGTATATAATTTACGTACAGTCAAGTGGCGTGTAGGTTTATCCTCATATGATGTGCCTGGGCAGCTCATGAGGCAATATTTTTTTTCTAGAGGGCAGGCAGAGTGCTGCACAGTGGGTTCGGAATTGCCAAACTTGAGGTCTTCTGGGCCAGGAGTGTGAGGACGGAAGTCTGAGAAGACAAGCTAGACTTGGGTTTCAGGTCGAGGGCACGGCAGGTACCTCGGCAGATCTGAACCAATATCTCATGCATCTGAATTCAGGGCGAGGATCAGACATTGGCTCTGGTTGGAGTTTCTGTACATGACGGCCCATTCATGAAGGGAGTGGAATCTCTAGTCCATGGAAGTTTCCCCACGTTGGGAGTTGTGAGATAGCCCTTCAAAGATTCCTTCTGCGGGACAATTGAGACCTGTTGGACAGCTCCAGGACATCACATATGGAATGACTCGAGAGCACCATTCGAGGATGAATGCCTGGGAAGCCCGCCTCGCATTCCAATTTTCTATTAGCAACAAGACAGTATAGATCTGATGGAATTTTCTTCTAGCAACAAGACAGTATAGATCTGATGGCTCAGCAGGTGTTACCGGGGTGGCTGAGTTGAAATGGACTTTCCGGAGGATGGGTCCTAAAGTTTGTTTGTGTCCCTGAGGGCCTTGGAATGGGGCGGTGGCACCGGCACCCTGAAGTATTCTCCTAAGCCTTTGACATAGCTCCCATGCACAAGTTTCCTTGTGGAGACGAGATTTGTTCTGATGGGTGCCTCAGGAGAAGCCCTATGCTGGTATTGGAATCCAGGCTTTTGAGGAGACATGCCTGTAAACCAAAGCTATGGATCCCATTATGTCCTAGGGTCCTGCCTGGTTCAATCTTCTTCTCTGGGGACATCCATCTATGGTATGAGTGGAGGTTGATGCTCAGCTGGTGTCAGACGGCCCTTGTTTGTCCGGGACAACCTACACCATTGAGATGGCCTCAGGGACTATGGAGGGTTCTCCTAATTTTAACGGTTTGAGACAATGGCATGGGCAGAATTCCCATGGATTGTGTAGGCACAGTACTAATGTGTGGCTCCAGGGGCTCAGTCTGGAGGGTATGTGGCCCAGGAATTTGAGGACAGAAAACAAAAAACACAAACTCATCTTAGGTTTGGGAACGTAGGTATGGCAAGCCCGACCTACAAACCAGGAGAAGAACTCTTCAGGATATGAAGAAAGAGCGAGTCTGAGGCGCTTGCTCAGGCTTTTGTCTCTGGATTTTGTATCAGCGATGGCCGAGGAATGTCGGGGAGGCCTCCTGGGCCATGGACGAATCTTCCTCTCTGTGGATCTGGTCCGATCCTAATTCTTTTTCGTGAATCTGTGGGATGGGAGGACTCCTTTAAGGTTTGTTACCTGAGGTGTCCCACCAAAAGAGGAATTCCAAAGCAGAGCCCTGGGCAAGAGTGAAGGGACAACCCGAACTATGGTTAAAAATTGGGGTCTAGGGGCATGGCAAGCCCAATATGCTGTTTCTTCATGCAGCCACTGAGAGGCCTTGCCTGAGGACCGGGCTCAGGCTGAGGGTCACAATGTGGGTTTGAGACCAATGTAGCCCTCAAGCATGGGCTGGGTCTCATGTGCCACACTGATTTCAACTACACTGAACGTTGGACACCATGCCAACCACGAGGTTTCTTGCCAAGGGAACGAGTTCTGATTTCTGCAACATTTTCAAACCTGGGCAGTGATTAGAGATAAGGTCTAGGTACTGAAGCCTGAAAACCGAGGTTGGGAAGAGATGACGAACTAAGGCCATGGCGGTTCCAATGTGCCTAGTGTGCGGCCAGCTGTCTGGGTGGGGCCAGGAGGTCCAGCTCAGGCTGTGTCAGAGAAGGCAATGATGCCCAGATCAGCCTATATATTTGGTGTACAGCCAAATGGCGTGCAGGTTTATCTTCATTTGGGGTTTCTAGGTAGCCCCAGAGGGCAATGTTTCTCTTGGAGGGCCCACAGAGTGCTGCATTGTACTTCCGGATTGCCAAACTGGAGGGCTTGTGGGCCGGTAGTCTGAGGACGGAACTCTGAGAACACAAGCTAGGCTTAGGTTTTATGGGTGAGGACATGGCAGGCACAATCTACAGACCTGAATCGAGATCTCGTGCACCTGAAGTCAGGTTGAGCATCAGACGATGCCTCAGGTTTGACTTTCTGTCCCTGATGGCCCCTTCATGAAGGGGGGGAATCATGAGGCCATGGGGGTTTTCGCACGATGGGAGTTGTGAGAAGTTCCAAACTACAAAGATTCTTCTCCAGGACAATTGAGACCTGTTAGTTGGCGCCAGGCCAAGGATTCCAAGCATGGTTCTGAGGATGGATGGCTAGGTACCACACCTGGCATTCCAATTTTCTCCTAGCTACAAGAAAGGTTAGATCTGCTGGATCTGGGGGAGCAACTGAGGAGGCTGAGTTGAAATTGACTCTCCTGTGGATGTGTCCTAATATGTTTTTGTGTCTATGGAGACCTTGGAATGAAGCGGTGGCACTGGGTCCCTTATGGGTTCTTCTAAACAGAGACTTTGACACAGCTCCACCGTGCAAGTTTCCCATATGTAGATGAGATTTGTTCTGATGGGTGAGTCAAGAAACAGCCATATGCTGGTATTGAAATCCAGGCCTCTGAGGAGACATGCCTGGAAACCATAGCAATGGATCCGATTAGTGCCTAGTGGTCTGTTCATTCCTTTTTTCCTCTGGGGACATCAGTCTATGGGTCTGAGTGCAGGTAGGTGCTCTGATGTGCTCAGATTGCTCCTGTTTGTCCTGGGAAGCCCCCACTATTGGGATGGCCTCAGGAACTTTGGAGGTTTATCCTATTAGTAGGATTGTGGCCATTGGAATGGGTACACACAATTCCCTTGGAGAGGGCAAGTACAGTCCTCAGGTTTGGCTCCAAGGGCCTGAGCCTTTGGGGTGTGTAGGCCAGGGCTGTTTGGACAGTTGTCTGAAAACACAACCTCGGCTTATGTTTCGGGTCATAGGTATGGCAGGACTGATCTACAGAACATGAGAAGAACTCTTCGGGATATGAAAAAAGGGCGAGTGTGAGGCTCTTGCTCAAGTTTATCTCTGGATATCGTGTGACTCATGGTCGTGAAATTTCCGGGTGACTTCATGGGAAATGGACGAGTCTTACTCTTTAGAAGGTTGGCCTCGTCCAAAGAGTTTGGTGTGTTTATGCCCTCATCGCACTTGAGAATGGGCTGGGCCTCAGGGTGAATGCTGGTTTCTCCTACACTGAACGTTGGACAACATGCCAACCACAAGGTTTCTTGCCATGGGTAAGGAGGAGTTCTGATTTCTACATACCATCACCCCTGGGCAGTGATTGGAGAAAAGGTAGGTTCTGAAGCCTGAAAACTGAGGTATGGAAGAGATGATGTCCGAGGGCCATGGCTGGTCTGTTGTGCTCAGTGTGAGGTCAGCTGTCTGTGTGTTAGTCAGGAGGTCCGGGCTCAGGTGTGTCAGACCGTGCATTAGTGCACAGCTTAGAGTATATAATTTACGTACAGTCAAGTGGCGTGTAGGTTTATCCTCATATGATGTGCCTGGGCAGCTCATGAGGCAATATTTTTTTTCTAGAGGGCAGGCAGAGTGCTGCACAGTGGGTTCGGAATTGCCAAACTTGAGGTCTTCTGGGCCAGGAGTGTGAGGACGGAAGTCTGAGAAGACAAGCTAGACTTGGGTTTCAGGTCGAGGGCACGGCAGGTACCTCGGCAGATCTGAACCAATATCTCATGCATCTGAATTCAGGGCGAGGATCAGACATTGGCTCTGGTTGGAGTTTCTGTACATGACGGCCCATTCATGAAGGGAGTGGAATCTCTAGTCCATGGAAGTTTCCCCACGTTGGGAGTTGTGAGATAGCCCTTCAAAGATTCCTTCTGCGGGACAATTGAGACCTGTTGGACAGCTCCAGGACATCACATATGGAATGACTCGAGAGCACCATTCGAGGATGAATGCCTGGGAAGCCCGCCTCGCATTCCAATTTTCTATTAGCAACAAGACAGTATAGATCTGATGGAATTTTCTTCTAGCAACAAGACAGTATAGATCTGATGGCTCAGCAGGTGTTACCGGGGTGGCTGAGTTGAAATGGACTTTCCGGAGGATGGGTCCTAAAGTTTGTTTGTGTCCCTGAGGGCCTTGGAATGGGGCGGTGGCACCGGCACCCTGAAGTATTCTCCTAAGCCTTTGACATAGCTCCCATGCACAAGTTTCCTTGTGGAGACGAGATTTGTTCTGATGGGTGCCTCAGGAGAAGCCCTATGCTGGTATTGGAATCCAGGCTTTTGAGGAGACATGCCTGTAAACCAAAGCTATGGATCCCATTATGTCCTAGGGTCCTGCCTGGTTCAATCTTCTTCTCTGGGGACATCCATCTATGGTATGAGTGGAGGTTGATGCTCAGCTGGTGTCAGACGGCCCTTGTTTGTCCGGGACAACCTACACCATTGAGATGGCCTCAGGGACTATGGAGGGTTCTCCTAATTTTAACGGTTTGAGACAATGGCATGGGCAGAATTCCCATGGATTGTGTAGGCACAGTACTAATGTGTGGCTCCAGGGGCTCAGTCTGGAGGGTATGTGGCCCAGGAATTTGAGGACAGAAAACAAAAAACACAAACTCATCTTAGGTTTGGGAACGTAGGTATGGCAAGCCCGACCTACAAACCAGAAGAACTCTTCAGGATATGAAGAAAGAGCGAGTCTGAGGCGCTTGCTCAGGCTTTTGTCTCTGGATTTTGTATCAGCGATGGCCGAGGAATGTCGGGGAGGCCTCCTGGGCCATGGACGAATCTTCCTCTCTGTGGATCTGGTCCGATCCTAATTCTTTTTCGTGAATCTGTGGGATGGGAGGACTCCTTTAAGGTTTGTTACCTGAGGTGTCCCACCAAAAGAGGAATTCCAAAGCAGAGCCCTGGGCAAGAGTGAAGGGACAACCCGAACTATGGTTAAAAATTGGGGTCTAGGGGCATGGCAAGCCCAATATGCTGTTTCTTCATGCAGCCACTGAGAGGCCTTGCCTGAGGACCGGGCTCAGGCTGAGGGTCACAATGTGGGTTTGAGACCAATGTAGCCCTCAAGCATGGGCTGGGTCTCATGTGCCACACTGATTTCAACTACACTGAACGTTGGACACCATGCCAACCACGAGGTTTCTTGCCAAGGGAACGAGTTCTGATTTCTGCAACATTTTCAAACCTGGGCAGTGATTAGAGATAAGGTCTAGGTACTGAAGCCTGAAAACCGAGGTTGGGAAGAGATGACGAACTAAGGCCATGGCGGTTCCAATGTGCCTAGTGTGCGGCCAGCTGTCTGGGTGGGGCCAGGAGGTCCAGCTCAGGCTGTGTCAGAGAAGGCAATGATGCCCAGATCAGCCTATATATTTGGTGTACAGCCAAATGGCGTGCAGGTTTATCTTCATTTGGGGTTTCTAGGTAGCCCCAGAGGGCAATGTTTCTCTTGGAGGGCCCACAGAGTGCTGCATTGTACTTCCGGATTGCCAAACTGGAGGGCTTGTGGGCCGGTAGTCTGAGGACGGAACTCTGAGAACACAAGCTAGGCTTAGGTTTTATGGGTGAGGACATGGCAGGCACAATCTACAGACCTGAATCGAGATCTCGTGCACCTGAAGTCAGGTTGAGCATCAGACGATGCCTCAGGTTTGACTTTCTGTCCCTGATGGCCCCTTCATAAAGGGGGGGAATCACGAGGCCGTGGGGGTTTTCCCACCATGGGATTTGTGAGAAGCTCCAAACTGCAAAGATTCTACTGTGGGCAATTGAGACCAGTTGGTTGGCTCCAGGCCAACGATTCTGAGCAGGGTTCTAAGGATGGAAGGCTGGGTAGCCCACCTCGCATTCCAATATTCTCCTAGCTACAAGATAGGCTAGATCTGTTGGATCTCGGGGAGCAACCGAGGAGGCTGAGTTTAAATGGACTCTCCTGTGGATGCGCCCTAATATGTTTTTGTGTCTATGGAGACTGTGGCATTAAGCGGTGGCACTAGGGCCCTGAAGGCTTCTCCTAAACAGAGGTTTGACACAGCTCCACCATGCAAGTTTCCCATGTGTAGAGGAGATTTGTTCTGATGGGTGAGTCAAGAAACAGCCATATTCTGGTATTGAAATCCAGGCCTCTGAGGAGAGATGCCTGGAAACCAAAGCAATGAATCCGATTAGTGCCTAGGGGCCTGTTGGTTTCTTTTTACCTCGGGCGACATCTATCTATGGGTCAGAGTGCAGGTAGGTGCTCAGATGAACTCAGATTGCCCGTGTTTGTCCTTGGAAGCCAACACTATGGGATGGCCTCAGGGAATTTAAAGGTTTATACTTTTAGTTGCGTTGTCGCCATTGGAATGGGCTCACACAATTCCCTTGCGAGGGCAAGAACAGTCCTCAGGTTTGGCTTCAGGGGCCTGAGCCTATAGGGTGTGTAAGCCAGGGCTGTTTGGACAGTTGTCTGAAAACACAAACTCGACTTCTGTTTCGGGTCATAGGTAGGGCAGGACTGATCTACAGACCATGAGGAGAACATTTCGGTATATGAAAAAAAAGCGAGTGTGAGGCTATTGCTCATGTTTTTGTCTCTGCATATCATGTCACTCATGGTCGTGAAATTTCCGGGTGACTTCATGGGAAATGGACGAGTCTTACTCTCTGGGGATTTGGCCCCTTCCAAAGAGGTTGTGGTCATTCTGTGGGATGGAAGAAGTCGTTTTTTTTGTTGTTGTTGCTTTGTTTTGTTTCATTTTTTAACCTCCGTTGTCCCACCAAATGAGGAATTCCAGAGTAGAGCTCTGGGGAGGGGTGACTGGACAACCAGAAATCTGGTTAAAAATTGGGGCCTAGGGCTATGTCAAGCCCATTATGACATCTAGTGATCCAGGCTCTGAGAGGAATTACTAGAGGACAGGACTCACACTGAGGGTCACAATGCATATTTATGCCCTCGTCGCACTCAAGAATAGGCGGGCCTCAGGGTGAATGCTAGTTTCTCCTACAATGAACGTTGGACAACATGCCAACCACAAGGTTTCTTGCCATGTGTAAGGAGAAGTTCTGATTTCTGCATCACACTCACCCCTGGGCAGTGATTGGAGATAAAGTCTAGTTTCTGAGGCCTGAAAACTGAGGTAGGGAAGAGATGATGACCTAAGGCCATGGCGAGTCTGATGTTCTCAGTGTGCGGTCAGCTGTCTGGGTGTTGGTCAGGAAGTCCGGGCTCAGGTTGTGTCAGACAGTGCATTAGTGCCCAGGTTAGACTATATAATTCGGGCAAAGTCGAGTACCGTGTAGGTTTATCTTCATATAAGGTGCCTTGGCAGCTCTTTAGGCAATATTTTTTTTCCAGAAAGCAGGCCATGTGCTGCATTGTGGGACCGGATTTACCAATCATGAGGGCTTTGAGGCCAGGAGAGTGAGGTCGGAATTCTGAGAACAAAAGCTATACTTGGGCTCAGGGCAAGGGCACGGCAGGTACCCCCTGCAGATCTGAACCAATATCTCATCCATTTCAAGTCAGGGAGAGAATTAGACTTTGGCTTAGGTTGGAGTGTCTGTGCCTGACGGCCCCTTCATGAAGGGAGCGGGAATCTCGTGTCCATGGAGTTTTTCCCACGTGGGAGTTGTGGGTTGCCCCCTTCAAGAATTCCTTCTGCAGGACAATTGAGACCTTTGGGCAGCTCCAGGACATCCCATATGGAATGACTCCAGAGCACCGTTCGAGGGAGGATGCCTGGGAAGCCAGCCTCGAATTCCAATTGTCTCCTAGCAACAAGCCAGTTTAGATCTGATGGCTCTGCGGGAGCAACCGGGGTGGCTGACTTGATATGGACTTTCCTGAGGATGAGTCCTAATGTGTGTTTGTGTCCATGGGGCCTTGGAATGGGGCCGTGGCACCAGGACCCTGAAGTATTCTCCTAAGCTTTTGACATAGCTCGATGCACATGTTTCCTTGTGGAGACGAGATTTCTTCTGATTGCTGCCTCAGGAAAACCCCTATGCTGGTATTGGAATCCAGGCTTTTGAGGAGACATGCCTGTAACCAAAGCAATGGATCCGATATGGCCAGGGTCCTGTCTGGTTCAATCTTCTTCTCTGCAGACATCCATCTATGGTATGAGTGGAGGTTGATGCTCAGCTGCTATCAGACCGCGCTTGTTTGTCACGGGAGACCTGCACTATTGGGATGGCCTCAGGGATTTGGAGGGTTCTCCTAATTTTACGGTTTTGGACAATGGAATGGGCAGAGTTCCCATGGATTGGGTAGGCACAGTCCTTATGTGTGGCTCCAGGGACCGCAGCGTGGAGGGTGTGTGGCCCAGGACTTTGAGGACAGAAGTCTGAAAACATAAACTCAGCTTAGGTTTGGAGACATAGGTATGGCAGGCCCGATCTATAAACCATGAGAAGAACTCTTCAGGATATGAAGAAAGAGCGAGTCTGAGGTGCTTGTTCAGTCTTTTGTCTCTAGATTCGGTATATGATGGCCGTGGATTGTCTGGGAAACCTCATGGGCCATTGACGAATCTTCCTCTCTGTGGAATTGGCCCGATCCCAATTCTTTTTCGTCAATCTGTGGAATGGGAGGTCTCCTTTCAGGTTGGTTACCTTAGGTGTCCCGCCAAAAGAGGAATTCCAAAGAAGAGCCCTGTGGAAAAGCGAAGGGACAACCCGAACTATGGGTAAAATTTGGGGCCTAGGGGCATGGCAAGCTCAATATGCTGTCTCTTCATCCAGCCACTGAGAGGCCTTACCTGAGGACTGGGATCAGGCTGAGGGTCACAATGTGTGTTTGTGACCAATGTGGCCCATAAACATGGGCGGGGCCCCATGGGCCACACTGGTTTCAACTACACTGAACATTGGAAAACATGCCAACCACATGGTTTCTAACCACGGGGAAGGAGTTGTTATTTCTGCATCACTTACAAGCCTGGGCAGTGATTGGAGATAAGGTCTAGGTTCTGAAACTTGAGAATCGAGGTTGGGAAGAGATGACGACCTAAGGACATGGCTCGACCGGCATGCTCAGTGTTCGACCAGCTTTCTGGGTGGGGCCAGGAAGTCCAGGCTCAGGCTGTGTGGAAAGGGCAATAGTGCCCAGGTCAGCCTATATATTTGGGGTACAGTCGAATGGCGTGCAGGTTGATCCTCATTTGGAGTTTCTGGGTAGCCCCACAGGGCAATGTTTTTCTTCCTGAAGGCTGGAAGACTGCTGCATTATAGTTCTGGTTTGCAAACTGGAGGCTTGTGGGCCAGTAGTCTGAAGACGGAAATCTGAGAACACAAGCTAGGCTTAGGTTTCTGGGTGAGGACAAGGCAGGAACAATCTACAGACCTGAATCGAGATCTCGTGCTTCTGAAGTCAGGGCGAGGATCAGAAGATCGCTCAGGTTGGTGTTTCTGTCCCTGATGGCCCCTTCATGAAGGGGCGGGGGGGTCAAGAGGCCGTGGGGGTTTTCCCACGATGTTAGTTGTGAGAAGCTCCAAACTGCAAAGATTCTTGTGCAGGACAATTGAGACATGTTGGTTGGCTCCAGGCCAACGATTCCGAGCAGGGTTCTAAGGATGGATGCCTGGGTAGCCCACCTTGCATTCCAATTGTGTCCTAGCAACAAGACAGGTTATATCTGCTGGATCTGGGCGAGCAATCTGGATCTGAGTTGAAATGGACTCTCCTGTGGATGGATCCTAATATGTTTTTGTGTCTATGGAGACCTTGGAATGAAGCGGTGGCACTGGGGTCCTGAAGGGTTTTTTCAAACAGA
Organism: Mustela nivalis; assembly: GCF_964662115.1. NCBI lineage: Eukaryota > Metazoa > Chordata > Mammalia > Carnivora > Mustelidae > Mustela > Mustela nivalis. The sequence continues at coordinate 52,075 of NW_028135466.1, read as the reverse complement.
GGCTTTGACACAGCTCCAACGTGCAAGTTTCCCATATGTAGATGAGATTTTTTATGACGGATGAGTCAGGAAACAGCCATATGCTGGTATTGAAATCCAGGCCTCTGAGGAGAGATGACTGGATACCACAACAATGAATCTGAATAGTGCCTAGGGGCCTGTTCGTACCTTTTTACCTCTGGGAACATCAGTCTATGCGTCTGAGTGCATGTAGGTTCTCAGATGGGCTCAGATTGCCCGAGTTTGTCCTGGGAAGCCACCACTATTGGGATTGCCTCAGGGAGTTTGGAGGTTTATCCTATTAGTAGGGTTGTGGCCATTGGAATGGGCACATACAATTCCCTTGGAGAGGGCAAGTACAGTCCTCAGGTTTGGCTCCAGGGGCCTGAGCCTGTAGGGTGTGTAGGCAGAGCTGTTTGGACAGTCGTCTGAAAACACAAACGCGGCTTATGTTTCAGGTCATAGGTATGGCAGGATTGATCTACAGACCATGAGGAGAACTCTTCGGGATATGAATAAGGGGCGAGTGTGAGGCTCGTGCTCAAGTTTTTGTCTCTGGATATCGTGTCACTCATGGTCTTGAAATTCCCTGGTGACTTCATGGGAAATGGACGAGTCTTACACTCTGGGGGTTTGGCCCCGTCCAAAGAGTTTGGGGTCATTCTGTGGGATGGAAGAAGTCCGTTTTGTTGTTGTTGTTGATTTGCCATGTTTTGTTTTTTAACCTCAGGTGTCCCACCAAATGAGGGATTCCAGAGTAGAGCCCTGGGGAGGGCCGAACGGACAACTAGAAATCTGGTTAAAAATAGTGGCCTAGGGACACGTCAAGCGCATTATGACATCTAATGGTCGAGCCACTGAGAGGACTTACTAGAGGACAGGACTCACGCTGAGGGTCACAATGCGTGTTTATGCCCACTTCGCAAACAAGAATGGGCAGGGCCTCATGGTGAATCCTGGTTTCTCCTACACTGAACGTTGGACAACATGCCAACCACAAGGTTTCTTGCCATGGGTAAGGAAGAGTTCTGATTTCTGCATCACAGGCACCCCTGGGCAGTGATTGGAGATAAGGTCTAGGTACTGAAGCCTAAAAACTGAGGTAGGGAAGAGATGATGACCTAAGGCCATGGCGGTTCTGATGTGCTCAGTGTGCGGTCAGCTGTCTGGGTGTTGCTCAGGAGGTCCGAGCTCAGGTTGTGTCAGACAGTGCATTAGTGCCCAGGTTAGACTATATAATTTGGGTACAGTCGAGTGCCATGTAGATTTATCCTCATATAAGTTGTCTGGGCAGCTCATTAGGCAAAATTTGTTTTCTAGAGGGCAGGCAGAGTGCTTCCTTGTCAGTCCGGAATTGCTAAACTTGAGGGCATCGTGTAGAGGAGTGTGAGGACGGAAGTCTGAGAACACAAGCTAGACTTGGGTTTCAGGGCGAAGACACGGCAGGTACCACTGTAGATCTGAACCAATATCTCATGCATCTGAAGTCAGGGCGAGGATCAGACGTTGGCTCAGGTTGGAGTTTCTGAGCATGACGGACCCTTCATGAAGGGAGCGGAATCTCAAGGCCATGGAGTTTTTCCCACGTTGGGAGTTGTGGGATGCCCCCATCAAGGATTCCTTCTGCGGGACAATTGAGACCTGTTGGGCAGCTTCAGGACATCCCATATGGAATGACTCCAGAGCACTGTTCGAGGATGGATGCCTGGGAAGCCAGCCTCGCATTCCAAATGTCTCCCAGCAACAAGACAGTTTAGATCTGATGGCTCTGCGGGAGCAACCGGGGTGGCTGACTTGAAATGGACTTTCCTGAGGATGGGTCCTAATGTGTGTTTGTGTCCATGAGGGCCTTAAAAAGGGGCGGTGGCACCGGGACCCTGAAGTATTCTCCTAAGCTTTTGACATAGCTTGATGCACAAGGTTCCTTGTGGAGACGAGATTTGTTTTGATGGGTGCCTCAGGAAAACTTCTATGCTGGTATTGGAATCCAGGCTTTTGAGGAGACATGCCTGTAATCCAAAGCAATGTATCCTATTATGGCCTAGGGTCCTGTCTGGTTCAATCTTCTTCTCAGGGGACATCCATCTATGGTATGAGTGGAGGTAGATGCTCAGCAGGTATCAGACTGCTGTTGTTTGTCCCGGGCGACCTGCACTATTGGGATGGCCTCAGGGATTTGTAGGGTTCTCCAAATTTTACTGTTTTGGACAATGGCATCGGCAGAATTCCCATGGATTGGGTTGGCACAGTCCTAATGTGTGACTCCAGGGGCCCCAGCCTGGAGGGTGTGTGGCCCAGGACTTTGAGGACAGAAGTCTGAAAACACAAACTCAGCTTAGGTTTGGGGACGTAGGTATGGCAGGCCCGATCTATAAACCATGAGAAGAACTCTTCCGGATATGAAGAGAGAGCGAGTCTGAGGCGCTTGCTCAGGCTTTTGTGTCTGGATTTTGTATCAGAGATGGCCGAGGAATGTCGGGGAGGCCTCATGGGCCATGGACGAATTTTCCTCTCTGTGGATTTGGCCCGTTCCCAATTGTTTTTCGTCAATCTGTGGAATGGGAGGACTCCTTTCAGGTTTGTTACCTCAGGTGTCCCGCCAAAAGAGTAATTCCAAAGAAGAGCCTTGGGGAAAAGTGAAGGGAGAACCCGAACTATGGGTAAAATTTGGGGCCTAGGGGCATGGCAAGCCCAATATGCTGTCTCTTCATCCAGCCACTGAGAGGCCTTACCTGAGGCCTGGGATCAGGCTGAGGGACACAATGTGTGTTTGTGACCAATGTGGCCCATAAACATGGGCGGGGCCTCATGGGCCACACTGGTTTCAACTACACTGAACGTTGGAAAACATGCCAACCACTAGGTTTCTTGCCAAGGCGAAGGAGAAGTTCTGATTCTTGCATCACGTTTACTCCTGAACAGTGAGTGGAGATAAGGTCTAGGTTCTGAAGGTGAAAACTGAGATTGGGTAGAGATGATGGCCTAAAGCCATTGTGGGTGTGATATGCTCTGTGTATGGCCAGCTGTCTGGGTGTTGGACTGGAGGTCTGCCCTCAGGCTGTGTCAGACAGGGCTTTAGTGCACAGGCTAGACTGTATAATTGGGGTATGGTCGAGTGGCATGCAAGTTGTTACTCATTTGGCGTTTCTGGTTAGCCCTATAGGGCAACATTTTTCTTCTGGAGGGCAGGCAGAGTGCTGCATTGTGTCTCCAGAATTGCCAAACTGGAGGGGTGTGGCCAGGATTGTGAGGAAGGAAGTCTGAAAACACAAGCTAGCACGAGTTTTGGGGCCAAGAGCATGGCAGGCCCACTCTGCAGAGGCTGAATCGAGATCTCCTTCAGGTGAGGTCAGGGCGAGTATCAGATGTTGCCTCAAGCTGCAGTTTGTGTCCATGACGGCCCTTACATGAAGGGGGTGGGGGCGTCATGAGGCCAGGGAGGTTTCCCTACTCTGGGAGTTGTGAGCTGCTCCAAACTTCAAAGTTTCCTTCTTCAGGACAGTCGAGTACTATTGGATGGTCCCTTGATGCCCCATACAGAAAGCCTCGAGAGCAGGGGCCTAAGCATGGATGCCGAGAAACGCCAACTCACCTTCCCATTGCCTGGTCGAGACAAGGCACGCTCAATCTGCGGGCTCTTGGGTGAGCTACCCAGAAGGCTGAGTTTAAATGGACTCTCCTGAGGATGAGTCATAATGTGGGTTGGTGGCCATGGAGACCTTGGAATGTGCCAGTAGCTAAGGGACTCTGCAGGATTCTCCAACCCGAAGGGCTTGACACAACTCCAACAAGGAAGCTTCCCATGTGGAGATGAGAGGTCTTCTGTCTGGTGCCTCAGGAAAGCCCCGTATGCTGGTCTTCGAACCCAGGCCTCTGAGGAGTGATACCTGGACACCAAAGCAAGAGTTCATAATAGGGCCTAGGGGCCTGTCTGGTTCAATCTTCTGTCTCTGCGGATATCTGTCTGTGTGTCTGCATGGAGGTAGTAGTTGCTCAGCTTGTGTCATAATGCCCCTATTTGTCCAGTGCGGCTTGCGGTAGTGGGATGTCCTTGGGGACCTTGGGGTTTCTACTATTTTGTAGAGTTGTGGCCAATGGAATGGGCAGTTTCTTAGGAGAGAGCAGGCACAGTTCTGTGGTGTAGCTCCAGAGACCCCAGCCTGGAAGCTGTGTGGGCCATGGCTGTGCAGACAGACATCCAAAAACCCTAACTCAGCTCAGGTTTGGGGCCGAGGTTACGGCAGGCCTGATCTACAGTCCATGAGGGGAGCTCCTCTGGATATGAAAGAAGGGTGAGAGGGGCAGTCGCTCAGGCTTTTGTCTCTGGATGTTTTGTCCACAATGGCCGTTTAATGTAGGAGTTGCCTCATGGGTCGTAGAAGTCTCCCTCTCTGGTAGTTTGTTCAGCCCCCAAGAGATTGGGGTCATTCTGTGGGAAGGGAAGTGTCCTGTTTTCTGCTTCATGTGTCCCCCCAGTAGAGGGATTCTAGAGCATAGCAGTGGGTACTGACAACTGGAATACTCGCCCTCTGGTTAAGCCTGGGGGCCTATGGATATGACAAGCCCCATATGCAGGATCTTGGTCCAGCCACTGAGAGGCGTTACTTTAATACGGGACTCACGCTGCAGGTCACAATGCATGTCTGTGCCCTAGGCGGCCCTCAAGCACTGGCGTGGCCTTTCGGACAATGCAGGTTTTCCCACATTGAACGTTGGACAACATGCCAACCACAAGGTTTCTGGCCATGGGGAAGGAGGAATTCTAATTTCTGCATCACGTTCACCCCTGGGCAGTGATTGGAGATAAGGTCTAGGTTCTGAAGCCTGAAAACCGAGGTTGGGAAGAGATGACGACCTACAGCCATAACGGGTCCTATGTGTCCAGGTTGGGGCCAGCTGTCTGGGTGTCGTTTGGGATGTCTTGTCTCAGGCTGTGCCAGACAGGGCATTAGTATACAGGGTGGGCTGTATAATTGCTTTACAATCGAGTGGCATGCATTAGAAAATCATTTGGGGTTTCTTATTAGCAGCATAGGGCAAAGATTTTCTTCTGGAGGGCAGGCAGAGTGCTGCATTGTGGCTTCGGAATTCCCAAACTGGAGGGCTTGTGGGCCAGGAGAGTGAGGACGGAAGTCTGAGAACACAAGCTAGGCTTAGGTTTCGGGGCAAGGACATGGCAGGCACACTCTGCAGAGCTGAATTGAGATCTCATGCGTCTGAAGTCAGGTCGAGGTTCAGACTTTGGCTCAGGTTTGAGTTTCTGTCCATGTTGGCCCCATCAGGAAGGGGGGGCATTATGAGGCCATGGGGGTTTACCCACTATTGGAGTTGTGAGATGCTCCAAACCGCAAGGATTCCTTCTGTGGGACAATTAAGATTTGTTGGATGGCTCCAGGACGTCTTATAAGGTATTTTCCCAGAACAGGGTTCTAAGTATGGATGCCTGGGCAGCCAGCCTCACATTCCAATTGTCTCCTAGCAACAAGAAACGTTTGATCTGCTGACTTGGGGTAGCAACAGAGGGGGCTGAGTTGAAATGGACTTTCCTGAGGATGGTCTTAATGTTGGTTTGAGTCCATGGAGACCTTTGTATGGGGCAGTGGCACCAGGGCCCTGAAGGATTCTCCTAACCAGAGGTTATGACAAAGCTCCAATGAGCAAGTTTCCATGGGGAGACGAGATTTGTTCTTATTGGTGCCTCAGGAAACCACCATATGCTGGTATTGGAAACGAGGCCTCTGAGAAGAGATGCCTGGAAACCAAAGCAATGGATCTGTTTAGGGCCTAGGGGCCTGTCCTGTTCAATATTCTTCTCTGGGGACATCTGTTGTCTGAGTGGAGGTAGTTGCTCAGCTGGTTTGAGATCACCCCTGTTTGTCCTGGGCGGCCTACACTATTGGGATGGCCTCGGTGACTTTGGAGGTTTTTCCTAATTTGCAAGGTTGTGGCCAATGGAATGGGAAGAATTCCCTTGAAAGGGAAGCACAGTCCTGAGGTGTGGCTCCAGGGACCAAAGTGTGGAGCGTGTGTGGTCCAGGGCTATTTGCCCAAAAGTCTGAAAACACAAACTCCACTTAGGTTGTGGGATTTAGGTATGGCCGGCCCGATCTATAGACCGTGAGGAGACCTCTTCGGGATATGAACAAAGGGCGAATGTGATGTGCATGCTCATGGCTTTTTTTGTTTTTTTTTTTTTTTCTGGAAATGTGTCACCGATTGCCATGGAATGTCGGGGTGTCCTCATGGGCCATCGATGAGGCTCCCTTTCTGGGGATTTGACCCGATCCCAAGAGATTGGGGTCATTCTATGGGAAGGGAGGAGGCCTTTCTGGTTTTTTTTTTTTTATTTTTTTTGTTTTTTGTTTTTTTTGTTTTTTTTACCTCAGGTGGACCACCAAAAGAGGGATTCCAGAGCAGAGTCATGGGTGGGGGCAACCTGACAACCAGACCTCTTGTTAACAATGGGAACTAAGAACATGGCAAGCCCCATATGTGGGCTCTTGGTCCAGACACTGAGAGGCCTTCCTTGAGGATAGGTCTCACACTGAGTTTCACAATGTGTTTTTGTGTCAAGGAGCCCCTCAAGTCAGGGCGTGGCCTAATGTACCATGCTGGTTTCTCCTACACTGAACGTTGCACAGTATGGGAACCACAAGTTTTCTGGCAATGGGGAAGATGGAGTTCTAATTTCTGCAACACTTTCACTCCTGGACTGTGATTGGATTTAAGGTCTAGGTTCAGAAGCCTGAAAACTGAGGTTGGGAAGAGATGAAGCCCTAAGGCCATGGTGTGTCTGATGTGCTCAGTGTTCGGCCAGCTGTTGAGTGTGGGCTGGGAGGTGCAGGCTCAGGTTGTGGCAGACAGGGAATTATTGCTCAGGCTAGACTGCATCATTGGGGTGCAGTCGAGTTTCGTGCAGGATGGTACTCATTTGTGGTTACTGGGTAGCCCCAGAGGGCAACGTTTTTCTTCTGGAGGGAAGACACAGTGCCACATAGTGACTCCAAAATTCCCAAACTGGAAGGCTTGTGGGCCAGGAGTGTGAGGAAAAAATTCTGAGAACACAAGCCAGACTTAGATTTCGGGGTGAGGGGACGGCAGGCACCCTCTGCAGAGATGATTCGAGATCCCGTATACCTGAAGACAGAGCTAGGATCAGACGTTTTCTTAGGTCGGAGTTTCTGTCCATGACGGCCCATTCATGAAGGGGAGGGTGTCACGAGGACATGGAGGTTTTCCCACTATGGGAATTGTGAGATGCTCCAAACCACAATGATTCCTTCTGTGGGACAGTCGAGACATGTTGGATGGCTCCAGGACATCCCATAAGGAAGTTATCCAGAGCAGGGTTCTAAGGATGGATGTCTGGGCAGCCTGCCTCCCATTCCAGGTGTCTCATAGAGCCTAGGCAAGTTCGATCTGCTGGATCTAGGGGAGCAACCGAGGCGGGTGTTTTGAAATGGGTGAGTTGAGGATGGTTCATAATGTGCATTTGTGTCCATGTAGACCTTGGAATGGGGTGCTTGATCCGGGGCCTTGAGGGATGTTCATAACCGGAGGTTTTGATGGAGCTCTAAAGGGTATATTTCCTATGTAGAGAAGAGAATTGTTTTGATGAGTGCCTAAGGAATCTCCCATATGCTGGTATTGGAAACCAGGCCTCTGAGGAGAGATGACTGGAATCAAAATCAATGGATCTGATTAGGGCCTCAGTGCCAGTCCAGTTCAATCTTATTCTATGGGAATATCTGTCTCTGGGTCTGAGTGGAGGTGGTTTGCTAACTTGTGAAAGATCATCCCTGTGTGTCCTGGGCAGCCAACACAATTCGGATGGCCTGGGGGAGTTTGGAGGATTCTCCTAATCTATAGGGTTGTGGCCAATGGAAATGGCAGAATTCCCCTGGAGAGGGAAGCCACAGTCCTGAGGTGTGGCTCCAGGGGCCCCAGCTTGGATGGTGTGTGGGCCATGCCTGTGGGGACAGAATTCTGAAAACACAAACTCAGCTTAGGTTTGGGGATGTATGTATGAAGGCTCGATCTACAGACCGTGAGAAATTTCGGGGCTATGAACAAAGGGCGAGTATGTGGCGCTTGCTCAGGCTTTTGTCTCTGAATTTTGTGTCAACGGTGGCTGTGGAATTTCAGGATGTCCTCAAGGACCATGGACAATTTTTTCTCTGGTGATATGGGCTGATCCCAAGTGATTGGGATCATTCTGTGGATGGGAAGAGTCCTTTGGTGTCCCACCAAAGAGGGATTCCCGAGTAGAGCCCTGAGTAGGGGTGACTAGACATCTCGAACTCTTGTTGATATTGGGGGACTGGGGCTTGGTAAGCCCCATATGTGGGCTGTTGTTCCAGTCACTAATCGGCTTTACATGAGGATAGGGCTCACGCTGAGGGTCTCAGTGTGTGTTTGTGCACATTGTGGCCCTCAGGGATAGCTGGGGCCTCATTGTCCATGCTGCTTTCTCCTACAATGAACATTGGACAACATGCCAACCACTAGGTTTCTTACCAAGGCGAAGGAGAAGTTCTGATTCTTGCATCACGTTCACTCCTGAGCAGTGAGTGGAGATAAGGTCTAGGTTCTGAAGGTGAAAACTGAGGTTGGGTAGAGATGATGGCCTAAAGCCATTGTGGGTGTGATATGCTCTGTGTACGGCCAGATGTCTGGGTGTTGGACTAGAGGTCTGCCCTCAGGCTGTGTCAGACAGGGCTTTAGTGCACAGGCTAGACTGTATAATTGGGGTATGGTCGAGTGACATGCAGGTTGTTACTCATTTGGCGTTTCTGGTTAGCCCTATAGGGTAACATTTTTCTTCTGGAGGGCAGGCAGAGTGCTGCATTGGGTCTCCAGAATTGCCAAACTGGAGGGGTGTGGCCAGGATTGTGAGGAAGGAAGACTGAAAACACAAGCTAGCACGAGTTCTGGGGCCAAGAGCATGGCAGGCCCACTCTGCAAGGGCTGAATCGAGATCTCCTGCAGGTGAGGTCAGGGCGAGTATCAGATGTTGCCTCAAGCTGAAGTTTGTGTCCATGACGGCCCCTTCCTGAAGGGGATGGGGGCGACATGAGGCCAGGGAGCTTTCCCTACGCTGGGAGTTGTGAGCTGCTCCAAACTTCAATGTTTCCTTCTTCAGGACAGTCGAGTACTATTGGATGGTTCCAGGATGCCCCATACAGTAAGACTCGAGAGCAGGGCCGTAAGCATGGATGCCGAGAAACGCCAACTCACCTTCCCATTGCCTGGTCGAGACAAGGCACGCTCAATCTGCGGGCTCTTGGGTGAGCTACCCAGAAGGCTGAGTTTAAATGGACTCTCCTGAGGATGAGTCATAATGTGGGTTGGTGGCCATGGAGACCTTGGAATGTGGCAGTAGCTAAGGGACTCTGCAGGATTCTCCAACCCGAAGGGCTTGACACAACTCCAACAAGGAAGCTTCCCATGTGGAGATGAGAGGTCTTCTGTCTGGTGCCTCAGGAAAGCCCCGTATGCTGGTCTTCGAACCCAGGCCTCTGAGGAGTGATACCTGGACCCAAAGCAAGAGTTCATAATAGGGCCTAGGGGCCTGTCTGGTTCAATCTTCTGTCTCTGCGGATATCAGTCTGTGTTTCTGCATGGAGGTAGTAGTTGCTCAGCTTGTGTCATAATGCCCCTATTTGTCCAGTGCGGCTTGCGGTAGTGGGATGTCCTTGGGGACCTTGAGGTTTCTACTACTTTGTAGAGATGTGGCCAATGGAATGGGCAGTTTCTTAGGAGAGAGCAGGCACAGTTCTGTGGTGTGGCTCCAGAGACCCCAGCCTGGAGGCTGTGTGGGCCATGGCTGTGCAGACAGACTTCCAAAAACCCTAACTCAGCTCAGGTTTGGGGCCGAGGTTACGGCAGGCCTGATCTACAGTCCATGAGGGGAGCTCCTCTGGATATGAAAGAAGGGTGAGAGGGAGGCAGTCTCTCAGGCTTTTGTCTCTGGATGTTTTGTCCACAATGGCCGTTTAATGTAGGAGTTGCCTCATGGGTCGTAGAAGTCTCCCTCTCTGGTAGTTTGTCCAGCCCCCAAGAGTTTGGGGTCATTCTGTGGGAAGGGAAGTGTCCTGTTTTCTGCTTCATGTGTCCCCCCAGTAGAGGGATTCTAGAGCATAGCAGTGGGTACTGACAACTGGAATACTCGCCCTCTGGTTAAGCCTGGGGGCCTATGGATATGACAAGCCCCATATGCAGGATCTTGGTCCAGCCACTGAGAGGCGTTACTTTAATACGGGATCACGCTGCAGGTCACAATGCATGTCTGTGCCCTAGGCGGCCCTCAAGCACTGGCGTGGCCTTTCGGACAGTGCAGGTTTTCCCACATTGAACGTTGGACAACATGCCAACCACAAGGTTTCTGGCCATGGGGAAGGAGGAATTCTAATTTCTGCATCACGTTCACCCCTGGGCAGTGATTGGAGATAAGGTCTAGGTTCTGAAGCCTGAAAACCGAGGTTGGGAAGAGATGACGACCTACAGCCATAACGGGTCCTATGTGTCCAGGTTGGGGCCAGCTGTCTGGGTGTCGTTTGGGATGTCTTGTCTCAGGCTGTGCCAGACAGGGCATTAGTATACAGGGTGGGCTGTATAATTGCTTTACAATCGAGTGGCATGCATTAGAAAATCATTTGGGGTTTCTTATTAGCAGCATAGGGCAAAGTTTTTCTTCTGGCGGGCAGACAGAGTGCTGCATTGTGGCTTCGGAATTCCCAAACTGGAGGGCTTGTGGGCCAGGAGAGTGAGGACGGAAGTCTGAGAACACAAGCTAGGCTTAGGTTTCAAGGCAAGGACATGGCAGGCACACTCTGCAGAGCTGAATTGAGATCTCGTGCGTCTGAAGTCAGGTCGAGGTTCAGACTTTGGCTCAGGTTTGAGTTTCTGTCCATGTGGGCCCCATCAGGAAGGGGGGGCATTATGAGGCCATGGGGGTTTTCCCACTATTGGAGTTGTGAGATGCTCCAAACCGCAAGGATTCCTTCTGTGGGACAATTAAGATTTGTTGGATGGCTCCAGGACGTCTTATAAGGTATTTTCCCAGAACAGGGTTCTAAGTATGGATGCCTGGGCAGCCAGCCTCACATTCCAATTGTCTCCTGGCAACAAGAAACGTTTGACCTGCTGGCTTGGGGTAGCAACAGAGGGGGCTGAGTTTATATGGACTTTCCTGAGGATGGTCTTAATGTTGGTTTGAGTCCATGGAGACCTTTGTATGGGGCAGTGGCACCAGGGCCCTGAAGGATTCTCCTAACCAGAGGTTATGACAAAGCTCCAATGAGCAAGTTTCCATGGGGAGACGAGATTTGTTCTTATTGGTGCCTCAGGAAACCACCATATGCTGGTATTGGAAACGAGGCCTCTGAGGAGAGATGCCTGGAAACCAAAGCAATGGATCTGATTAGGGCCTAGGGGCCTGTCCGGTTCAATATTCTTCTCTGGGGACATCTGTTGTCTGAGTGGAGGTAGTTGCTCAGCTGGTTTGAGATCACCCCTGTTTGTCCTGGGCGGCCTACACTATTGGGATGGCCTCGGTGTCTTTGGAGGTTTTTCCTCATTTGCAAGGTTGTGGCCAATGGAATGGGAAGAATTCCCTTGAAAGGGAAGCACAGTCCTGAGGTGTGGCTCCAGGGACCCAAGTGTGGAGCGTGTGTGGTCCAGGGCTATTTGGACAAAAGTCTGAAAACACAAACTCCACTTAGGTTGGGGGATGTAGGTATGGCCGGCCCGATCTATAGACCGTGAGGAGAACTCTTCGGGATATGAACAAAGGGCGAATGTGAGGTGCTGGCTCATGCTTTTTTTTTTTTTTTTTTTTCTGGAAATGTGTCACTGATTGCCATGGAATGTCAGGGTGTCCTCATGGGCCATCGATGAGGCTCCCTTTCTGGGGATTTGACCCGATCCCAAGAGTTTGGGGTCATTCTGTGGGAAGGGAGGAGGCCTTTCTTGTTTTTTTGTTTATTTTTTTATTATTATTATTTTTTTTACCTAAGGTGGACCACCAAAAGAGGGATTCCAGAGCAGAGTCCTGGGGAGGGGCGACTTGACAACCAGACCTCTGGTTAACATTGGGACCTAAGAACATGGCAAGCCCCATATGTGGGCTCTTGGTCCAGACACTGAGAGGCCTTCCCTGAGGAATGGTCTCACACTGAGTTTCACAATGTGTTTTTGTGCCCAAGAAGCCCCTCAAGTCAGGGCGTGGCCTAATGTACCATGCTGGTTTCTCCTACAGGGAACGTTGCACAATATGGCAACCACAAGTTTTCTGGCCATGGGGAAGATGGAGTTCTAATTTCTGCAACACTTTCACTCCTGGACTGTGATTGGATTTAAGGTCTAGGTTCTGAAGCCTGAAAACTGAGGTTGGGAAGAGATGAAGACCTAAGGCCATGGTGTGGCTGATGTGCTCAGTGTTCGGCCAGCTGTTGAGTGTGGGTTGGGAGGTGCAGGCTCAGGCTGTAGCAGACAGGGAATTAGTGCCCAGGCTAGACTGTATCATTGGGGTGCAGTCGAGTTTCGTGCAGGATGGTACTCATTTGTGGTTACTGGGTAGCCCCAGAGGGCAACGTTTTTCTTCTGGAGGGAAGACACAGTGCCACATAGTGGCTCCAGAATTCCCAAACTGGAAGGCTTGTGGGCCAGGAGTGTGATGAAAAAATTCTGAGAACACAAGCCAGACTTAGATTTCGGGGTGAGGGGACGGCAGGCACCCTCTGCAGAGATGATTCGAGATCCTGTATACCTGAAGACAGAGCTAGGATCAGACGTTGGCTTAGGTCGAAGTTTCTGTCCATGACAGCCCCTTCATGAAGGGGAGGGTGTCACGAGGACATGGAGGTTTTCCCACGATGGGAATTGTGAGATGCTCCAAACCGCAATGATTCCTTCTGTGGGACAGTCGAGACCTGTTGGATGGCTCCAGGACATCCCATAAGGACGTTATCCAGAGCAGGGTTCTAAGGATGGATGCCTGGGCAGCCTGCCTCCCATTCCAGGTGTCTCATAGCGCCAAGGCAAGTTCGATCTGCTGGATCTAGGGGAGCAACCGAGGCGGGTGTGTTGAAATGGGTGAGTTGAGGATGGGTCATAATGTGCATTTGTGTCCATGTAGACCTTGGAATGGGGTGCTTGAACCGGGGCCTTGAGGGATGTTCATAACCGGAGGTTTTGATGGAGCTCTAAAGAGTATGTTTCCTATGTAGAGAAGAGAATTGTTTTGATGAGTGCCTAAGGAATCTCCCATATGCTGGTATTGGAAAACAGGCCTCTGAGGAGAGATGACTGGAATCAAAAGCAATGGATCTGATTAGGGCCTAAGTGCCTGTCCAGTTCAATCTTATTCTATGGGGATATCTGTCTCTGGGTCTGAGTGGAGGTAGTTTCCTAACTTGTGAGAGATCATCCCTGTGTGTCCTGGGCAGCCAACATTATTCGGATGGCCTGGGGGAGTTTGGCGGATTCTCCTAATCTATTGGGTTGTGGCCAATGGAAATAGCAGAATTCCCCTGGAGAGGGAAGCCACAGTCCTGAGGTGTGGCTCCAGGGGCCCCAGCTTGGATGGTGTGTTGGCCAGGCCTGTGGGGACAGAAGTCTGAAAACACAAACTCAGCTTAGTTTTGGGGATGTATGTATGAAGGCTCGATCTACAGACCGTGAGAATTTTCCGGGCTATGAACAAAGGGCGAGTATGTGGCGCTTGCTCAGGCTTTTGTCTCTGGATTTTGTGTCAACGGTGGCCGTGGAATGTCGGAGTGTCCTCAAGGGCCATGGACAATTCTTTCTCTGGTGATTTGGCCTGATCCCAAGTGGTTGGGATCATTCTGTGGATGGGAAGAGTCCTTTATGTATTTTTTTTACCTCAGTTCTCCCACCAAAGAGGGATTCCAGAGTAGAGCCCTGAGTAGGTGTGACTAGACATCTCGAACTCTGGTTGAGATTGGGGGACTAGGGGCTTGGCAAGCCCCATATGTGGGCTGTTGTTCCAGTGACTAAGAGGCTTTACATGAGGATAGGGCTCACGCTGAGGGTCACAATGTGTGTTTGTGCACATTGTGGCCCTCAGGGATAGGTGGGGCCTCATAGTCCATGCTGCTTTCTCCTACAATGAACATTGGACAACATGCCAACCACTAGGTTTCTTGCCAAGGCGAAGGAGAAGTTCTGATTCTTGCATCACGTTCACTCCTGAGCAGTGAGTGGAGATAAGGTCTAGGTTCTGAAGGTGAAAACTGAGGTTGGGTAGAGATGATGGCCTAAAGCCATTGTGGGTGTGATATGCTCTGTGTATGGCCAGCTGTCTGGGTGTTGGACTGGAGGTCTGCCCTCAGGCTGTGTCAGACAGGGCTTTAGTGCACAGGCTAGACTGTATAATTGGGGTGTGGTCGAGTGGCATGCAGGTTGTTACTCATTTGGCGTTTCCGGTTAGCCCTATAGGGCAACATTTTTCTTCTGGAGGGCAGGCAGAGTGCTGCATTGTGTCTCCAGAATTGCCAAACTGGAGGGGTGTGGCCAGGATTGTGAGGAAGGAAGTCTGAAAACACAAGCTAGCATGAGTTTTGGGGCCAAGAGCATGGCAGGCCCACTCTGAAGAGGCTGAATCGAGATCTCCTGCAGGTGAGGTCAGGGCGAGTATCAGATGTTGCCTCAAGCTGGAGTTTGTGTCCATGACGGCCCCTTCCTGAAGGGGGTGGGGGCGTCATGAGGCCAGGGAGGTTTCCCTACGCTGGGAGTTGTGAGCTGCTCCCAACTTCAAAGTTTCCTTCTTCAGGACAGTCGAGTACTATTGTATGGTTCCAGGATGCCCCATACAGAAAGACTCGAGAGCAGGGGCCTAAGCATGGATGCCGAGAAACGCCAACTCACCTTCCCATTGCCTGGTGGAGACAAGGCACGCTCAATCTGCGGGCTCTTGGGTGAGCTACCCAGAAGGCTGAGTTTAAATGGACTCTCCTGAGGATGAGTCATAATGTGGGTTGGTGGCCATGGAGACCTTGGAATGTGGCAGTAGCTAAGGGACTCTGCAGGATTCTCCAACCCGAAGGGCTTGACACAACTCCAACAAGGAAGCTTCCCATGTGGAGATGAGAGGTCTTTTGTCTGGTGCCTCAGGAAAGCCCCGTATGCTGGTCTTCGAACCCAGGCCTCTGAGGAGTGATACCTGGACACCAAAGCAAGAGTTCATAATAGGGCCTAGGGGCCTGTCTGGTTCAATCTTCTGTCTCTGCGGATATTTGTCTGTGTGTCTGCATGGAGGTAGTAGTTGCTCAGCTTGTGTCATAATGCCCCTATTTGTCCAGTGCGGCTTGCGGTAGTGGGATGTCCTTGGGGACCTTGAGGTTTCTACTATTTTGTAGAGTTGTGGCCAATGGAATGGGCAGTTTCTTAGGAGAGAGCAGGCACAGTTCTGTGGTGTGGCTCCAGAGACCCCAGCCTGGAGGCTGTGTGGGCCATGGCTGTGCAGACAGACATCCAAAAACCCTAACTCAGCTCAGGTTTGGGGCCGAGGTTACGGCAGGCCTGATCTACAGTCCATGAGGGGAGCTCCTCTGGATATGAAAGAAGGGTGAGAGGGAGGCAGTCGCTCAGGCTTTTGTCTCTGGATGTTTTGTCCACAATGGCCGTTTAATGTAGGAGTTGCCTCATGGGTCGTAGAAGTCTCCCTCTCTGGTAGTTTGTCCAGCCCCCAAGTGTTTGGGGTCATTCTGTGGGAAGGGAAGTGTCCTGTTTTTTGCCTCATATGTCCCCCCAGTAGAGGGATTCTAGAGCATAGCAGTGGGTACTGACAACTGGAATACTCGCCCTCGGGTTAAGCCTGGGGGCCTATGGATATGACAAGCCCCATATGCAGGATCTTGGTCCAGCCCCTGAGAGGCGTTACTTTAATACGGGACTCACGCTGCAGGTCACAATGCATGTCTGTGCCCTAGGCGGCCCTCAAGCACTGGCGTGGCCTTTCGGACAATGCAGGTTTTCCCACATTGAACGTTGGACAACATGCCAACCACAAGGTTTCTGGCCATGGGGAAGGAGGAATTCTAATTTCTGCATCACGTTCACCCTGGGCAGTGATTGGAGATAAGGTCTAGGTTCTGAAGCCTGAAAACCGAGGTTGGGAAGAGATGACGACCTACAGCCATAGCGGGTCCTATGTGTCCAGGTTGGGGCCAGCTGTCTGGGTGTCGTTTGGGATGTCTTGTCTCAGGCTGTGCCAGACAGGGCATTAGAATACAGGGTGGGCTGTATAATTGCTTTACAATCGAGTGGCATGCATTAGAAAATCATTTGGGGTTTCTTATTAGAAGCATAGGGCAAAGTTTTTCTTCTGGAGGGCAGGCAGAGTGCTGCATTGTGGCTTCGGAATTCCCAAACTGGAGGGCTTGTGGGCCAGGAGAGTGAGGACGGAAGTCTGAGAACACAAGCTAGGCTTAGGTTTCGGGGCAAGGACATGGCAGCCACACTCTGCAGAGCTGAATTGAGATCTCATGTGTCTGAAGTCAGGTCGAGGATCAGACTTTGGCTCAGGTTTGAGTTTCTGTCCATGTTGGCCCCTTCATGAAGGGGGGACATTATGAGCCCATGGGGGTTTTCCCACTATTGGAGTTGTGAGATGCTCCAAACCGCAAGGATTCCTTCTGTGGGACAATTAAGATTTGTTGGATGGCTCCAGGACGTCTTATAAGGTATTTTTCCAGAACAGGGTTCTAAGTATGGATGCCTGGGCAGTCAGCCTCACAATCCAATTGTCTCCTAGCAACAAGAAACGTTTGATCTGCTGGCTTGGGGTAGCAACAGAGGGGGCTGAGTTGAAATGGACTTTCCTGAGGATGGTCTTAATGTTGGTTTGAGTCCATGGAGACCTTGGTATGGGGCAGTGGCACCAGGGCCCTGAAGGATTCTCCTAACCAGAGGTTATGACAAAGCTCCAATGAGCAAGTTTTCCATGGGGAGACGAGATTTGTTCTTATTGGTGCCTCAGGAAACCACCATATGCTGGTATTGGAAACGAGGCCTCTGAGGAGAGGTGCCTAAAAACCAAAGCAATGGATCTGATTAGGGCCTTGGGGCCTGTCCGGTTCAATATTCTTCTCTGGGGACATCTGTTGTCTGAGTGGAGGTAGTTGCTCAGCTGGTTTGAGATCACCCCTGTTTGTCCTGGGCGGCCTACACTATTGGGATGGCCTCGGTGACTTTGGAGGTTTTTCCTCATTTGCAAGGTTGTGGCCAATGGAATGGGAAGAATTCCCTTGAAAGGGAAGCACAGTCCTGAGGTGTGGCTCCAGGGACCCAAGTGAGCGTGTGTGGTCCAGGGCTATTTGGACAAAAGTCTGAAAACACAACCTCCACTTAGGTTGGGGGATGTAGGTATGGCCGGCCCGATCTATAGACCGTGAGGAGAACTCTTCGGGATATGAACAAAGGGCGAATGTGAGGTGCTGGCTCATGCTTTTTTTTTTTTTTTTTTTTTTCTGGAAATGTGTCACCGATTGCCATGGAATGTCGGGGTGTCCTCATGGGCCATCGATGAGGCTCCCTTTCTGGGGATTTGACCCGATCCCAAGAGTTTGGGGTCATTCTGTGGGAAGGGAGGAGGCCTTTCTTGTTTTTTTGTTTATTTTATTTTTTTTTTAACCTCCGGGGACCACCAAAGAGGGATTCCAGAGCAGAGTCGTGGGTGGGGGCAACTGGACAACCAGACCTCTGGTTAACATTGGGACCTAAGAACATGGCAAGCCCCATATGTGGGCTCTTGGTTCAGACACTGAGAGGCCTTCCCTGAGGAATGGTCTCACACTGAGTTTCACAATGTGTTTTTGTGCCCAAGGAGCCCCTCAAGTCAGGGCGTGGCCTAATGTACCATGCTGGTTTCTCCTACAGGGAACGTTGCACAATATGGCAACCACAAGTTTTCTGGCCATGGGGAAGATGGAGTTCTAATTTCTGCAACACTTTCACTCCTGGACTGTGATTGGATTTAAGGTCTAGGTTTTGAAGCCTGAAAACTGAGGTTGGGAAGAGATGAAGACCTAAGGCCATGGTGTGGCTGATGTGCTCAGTGTTCGGCCAGCTGTTGAGTGTGGGTTGGGAGGTGCAGGCTCAGGCTGTGGCAGACAGGGAATTAGTGCCCAGGCTAGACTGTATCATTGGGGTGCAGTCGAGTTTCGTGCAGGATGGTACTCATTTGTGGTTACTGGGTAGCCCCAGAGGGCAACGTTTTTCTTCTGGAGGGAAGACACAGTGCCACATAGTGGCTCCAGAATTCCCAAACTGGAAGGCTTGTGGGCCAGGAGTGTGATGAAAAAATTCTGAGAACACAAGCCAGACTTAGATTTCGGGGTGAGGGGACGGCAGGCACCCTCTGCAGAGATGATTCGAGATCCTGTATACCTGAAGACAGAGCTAGGATCAGACGTTGGCTTCGGTCGAAGTTTCTGTCCATGACAGCCCCTTCATGAAGGGGAGGGTGTCACGAGGACATGGAGGTTTTCCCACGATGGGAATTGTGAGATGCTCCAAACCGCAATGATTCCTTCTGTGGGACAGTCGAGACCTGTTGGATGGCTCCAGGACATCCCATAAGGAAGTTATCCAGAGCAGGGTTCTAAGGATGGATGCCTGAGCAGCCTGCCTCCCATTCCAGGTGTCTCATAGCGCCAAGGCAAGTTCGATCTGCTGGATCTAGGGGAGCAACCGAGGCGGGTGTGTTGAAATGGGTGAGTTGAGGATGGGTCATAATGTGCATTTGTGTCCATGTATACTTGGAATGGGGTCTTGATCCGGGTCCTTGAGGGATGTTCATAACCGGAGGTTTTGATGGAGCTCTAAAGAGTATGTTTCCTATGTAGAGAAGAGAATTGTTTTGATGAGTGCCTAAGGAATCTCCCATATGCTGGTATTGGAAACCAGGTCTCTGAGGAGAGATGACTGGAAACAAAAGCAATGGATATGATTAGAGCCTAGGTGCCTGTCCGGTTCAATCTCTTTGCTGGGGATACGTGTCTAAGTATCTGAGGTGAGGTAGTTGCTCAGATTGTGTCAGATCGCCCCTGTTTGTCCTGGGCGACCTATAATATTGGAATGGCCTCGGGACTTTGGAGTTTCTCCTAATCTATAGGGTTGTGGTCAATGGAATGGGCAGAAATCCCCTGGAGAGGGCAGGCAAAGTTCTGAGTTTGGCTCTAGGGGCCCAACCTTGTGGGTGTGTGGGCCAGGCCTGTTGAGCAAAAATCTGAAAACACAAACTCCGCTTAGAATTGGGGACATAGTTATGGCACGCCCAATCTACAGACCGTGATAACACTTCAGGATATGAAAAAGTGTGAGTTTGAGGTGCTTGCTCAGATTTTGTCTCTGGATTTGTGTGAACAATGTGGGTGGAATGCTGGCGTGGCCTCATGGGTTGTGGACGGCTTTCCTTCTCTGAGGATTTGACCCAATCCCAAGAGTTTGGGTATGTTCTGTGGGATGGGAGGAGTCCTTTCTGTTTTTTATTTTATTTTATTTTATTTTTTGTACCTCATGTGTCCCAATAAAGGAGGGATTCCAGAGCAGAGTCCTCGGGAGGGACACTGGACAACCCCACCTCTGTTTTAGTTTGGGGGCCTAGGGGCATGGCAAGTCCAATATGTGGGCTCTTGATTCAGACACTGAGAGGCCTTCCTTGAGGACAGGGCTCATGCTGAGGGTCACAATGCCTATTTGTGCCAACAAGGCCCTCAAGCATGGGAAGGGCCTCATGGGCCACGCTGGATTCTCCGACACTGAACGTTGGAGAATATGCCAACCACAAGGTTTCTGGCCATGGCGAAGGAAGAGTTGTGACTTCTGCATCACGTTAACCCCTGGACAGTGATTGGAGTTTAGGTCTAGGTTCTGAAACCCGAAAACCGAGGTTGGGAAGAGATGAAGACCTAAGGACCTGTTGGGTCCAATGAGCTCAGTGTGTGGCCAGCTGTTCAGCGTAGGTCTGGAGGTGTGGGCTCATGCTGTGTCAGACAAGGCATTAGACAGGGTAGACTGTATATTTGGGGTGCAGTCGAGTGGCGTTCAATTGATCCTCATTCGGGTCTCTAGGTAGTTCCATAAGGCAACGTTTTTTCTCTGGGAGGGCAGGCAGAGTGCTGCATTGTGGCCCCAGTATTGCCAAACTGTAGGGCTTTTGGGCCAGGGGTGTGAGGACTGTAGTCTGAGAACACAAGCTAGGCTTCGTTTTTGAAGTGAGGGCACAGAAGGCACACTCTGCAGAGCTGAATCATGATCTCATGCACCTGAAGTCAGGGCGAATATCAGACGTTTGCTCAGGTTGGAGTTTCTGTCCATGATGGCCACTTTATAAAGTGGAGCGTCTCAAGAGGCCATGTAGATTTTCCCACAATGGGAGTTCTGAGATGCTCCAGACTGCAAAGATTCCTTCTGTGGAACACTTGAGACCTGTTGGATGGCTCTAGGATGTCCCATATGGAATGACTCCAGAGTAGGGTTCTAAGGATTGATGCCTAGGCAGCCCACCTCCCATTCTAGTTGTCTCCTAGCGACAAGGCAGGTTTGATCTGCAGGCCCTGGGGGAGAAACCAAGGGGGTTGAGTTGACATGGACGCTCCCGAGGATAGATCATAATGTGGGTTTAAGTCCATGGAGACCTTGGAATGGGGCGCTTGATCCGGGGCCCTGAAAGATTCTCCTAAACAGAGGTTTTTATAGAGCTCCAAAGAGTACATTTCCTATGTGGAGACGAGATTTTTCTGATGAGTGCCTCAGTAATCCCCTTATGCTGGTATTGGAAACCAGGCCTCTGAGGAGAGATGCCTGGAAACAAAAGCAATGGATCTGATTAGGGCCTAAGTGCCTGTCCAGTTCAATCTTATTCTATGGAGATATCTGTCTCTGGGTCTGAGTGGAGGTAGTTTCCTAACTTGTGAAAGATCATCCCTGTTTGTCCTGGGCAGCCAACACTATTGGGATGGCCTCGGGGAGTTTGGAGGTTTCTCCTAATCTATAAGGTTGTGGCCAATGGAAATGGCAGAATTCCCCTGGAGAGGGAAGCCACACACCTGAGGTGTGGCTCCAGGGGCCCCAGCTTGGATGGTGTGTGGGCCAGGACTGTGGGGACAGAAGTTTGAAAACACAAACTCAGCTTATGTTTGGGGATGTATGTATGAAGGCTCGATCTACAGACCGTGAGAATTTTCCGGGCTATGAACAAAGGGCGAGTATGTGGCACTTGCTCAGGCTTTTGTCCCTGGATTTTGTGTCAACGGTGGCCGTGGAATGTCGGAGTGTCCTCAAGGGCCATGGACAATTCTTTCTCTGGTGATTTGGCCTGATCCCAAGGGGTTGGGATCATTCTGTGGATGGGAAAAGTCCTTTCTGTATTTTTTTTTTTTTTACCTCAGGTGTCCCACCAAAGAGGGATTCCAGAGCAGAGCCCTGAGTCGGGTGACTAGACATCTCGAACTCTGGTTGAGATTGGGTGACTAGGGGCTTGGCAAGCCCCATATGTGGGCTGTTGTTCCAGTCACTAAGAGGCTTCACAAGAAAATAAGGCTCACGCTGAGGGTCACAATATGTGTTTGTGCAAATTGTGGCCCTCAGGGATAGGTGGGACCTCATAGTCCATGCTGCTTTCTCCTACAATGAACGTTGGACAACATGCCAACCACAAGGTTTCTTGCCATGGTGAAGGAGAAGTCCTGATTCTTGCATCACGTTCACTCCTGAGCAGTGAGTGTAGATAAGGTCTAGGTTCTGAAGGTGAAAATTGAGGTTGGGTAGAGATGATGGCCTAAAGCCATTGTGGGTGTGATATGTACTGTGTACGGCCAGCTTTCTGGGTGTTGGACTGGAGGTCTGCCCTCAGGCTGTGTCAGACAGGGCTTTAGTGCACAGTCTAGACTGTATAATTGGGGTATGGTCGAGTGGCATGCAGGTTGTTACTCATTTGGCGTTTCCGGTTAGCCCTATAGGGCAACATTTTTCTTCTGGAGGCCAGGCAGAGTGCTGCATTGTGTCTCCAGAATTTCCAAACTGGAGGGGTTGGCCAGGATTCTGAGGACGGAAGTCTGAGAACACAGGATAGGCTTAGGTTTCAAGGCGAGGGCCCAGCAGGCACACTCTCAAGTGCTGAATCGAGATCTCATGCTTCTGAATTCAGGGCGAGGATCAGACTTTGGGTTAGGATGGAGTTTTTGTCCATGTGGCCCATTTATGAAGGTGTGGTGCATCATGAGGAAATGGAGGTTTTCTCACAGTGTTATTGTGTGATGCTTCAAACCACAAGGATTCATTCTGCGAGACAGTCAAGACAGGTTGGTTGGATTCAAGACGTCCCATAAAGAAGTTCTCCAGAGCAGGGTTCTAAGGATGGATGCCTGGGCAGCCCGCCTCCCATTCTAACTGTCTCCGAGTGACAAGGAAGGTTTGATCTGCTGGCTCTGGGTGAGCAGCCGAGGGGGCTGATTTGAAATGGACTCTCCTGAGAATGGTTCATAATGTA
The DNA here is from genome assembly GCF_964662115.1 of Mustela nivalis. NCBI lineage: Eukaryota > Metazoa > Chordata > Mammalia > Carnivora > Mustelidae > Mustela > Mustela nivalis. Next base: position 29,559 of record NW_028135466.1, on the reverse strand, counting down.
AGTTTGTGTCCTTGGAGACCTTGGGATTGGGCCATGGTGCCAGCGCCCTGAAGGATCCTCCTAACCTGAGGTATTGACACAGCTCCAAAGAGCAAGTTTCCCATGTGGAGATGAGATCTGTTCTGATTGTTTCCTTAGGAAACCCCCATATTCTGATATTGGAAACCAGGCCTCTGAGGAGAGATACCTAGAAACCAAAGCAATGCATCAGAAGTTTGCTCAGGTTGGAGTTTCTGTCCATGATGGCCCCTTTATAAAGGGGAGCATCTCATGAGGCCATGTAGGTTTTCCCACGATAGGAGTTGTGAGATGCTCCAATCTGCAAGGATTCCTTCTGTGGGACAGTCAAGACCTGTTGGAAGGCTCCAGGACATCCCATATGGAACAGCGCCAGAGCAGGATTCCAAGGATGGATGCCTAGAGAGTCTGCTTTGCATTCCAGTTGTCTCCTAGCGACAAGGCAGGTTTGATATTCTGCCTCTGGGGGAGTAATCGACGGGGCTGAGTTGAAATGTACTCTCCTGCCGAATGGTCATAATGCGGGTATGTGTCCATGGAGACCTTGGAATAGGGCGGTTGCTCCGGCTACCTGAAGGTTTCTTCTAACTGGAGGCTTTTACAGAGCTCCAATGGATAAGTTTCCCATGTGAAGACAAGATTTGTTCTGATTGGTATCTCTGGAATCCCCCATATGCTGGTATTGGAAAACAGGCCTCTGAGGAGAGATGCTTAGAAAAAAAAGCAATGGAACCAATTACATTCTAGGGGCCAGTCCAGTTTAATCTTCTTCTCTTGGGTTATCTGTCTACGGGTGAGTTGACATCGTTGCTCAGCTTGTGAGAGATCGCCCCTCTTTGTCCTGGGTGGCCTACACTATTGGAATGGCCTCTGGGACTTTGGAGGTTTCTCCTTATCTGTAGGGTTGTGGCCAATGGAATGGGAAGAATTTCCTTGGAGAGGGCAGGCACAGTCCTGAGGTGTGGCTCCAGGGGCCTCAGTCTGGAGGGTGTGTGGGACAGGGATGTCAGGATAGAAGTCTGAAAACACAAACTCGGCTTAGGTTTGGGGACGTAGGTATGGCAGGCCCAATCTACAGACTATGAGGAGAATTTTTTGGGCTATGACCTAAGGGTGAGTGTGAACGCTTGCTGAAGCTTATGTCTCTGGATTTTGTGTCAATAGTGGCCGTGGAATGTCGGGCTGGCCTAATGGGCCATGGACGAGTCTTTCTCTCTGGACCCCAATCACTTGGGATGGCCCAATCCCAAGTGATTGGGGTCATTCTGTGAGTGGGAGGAGTCCTTTCTGTGTTTATTTACCTCAAATGTCCCACCAAAGAGGGATTCCAGAGCAGAGCCCTGAGTAGGGGTGACTAGATGTCTCTACCTCTGGGTAAGATTGGGTGACTTGGGGCATGGCAGGCCCCATATGCGGGCTCATGGTCCAGCCACTGAGAGGCTTTACTTGAGGACAGGGCTCAAACTGAGGGTCCCAATGTGTGTTTGAGCCCACCGCAGCTCTTAAGCATAGGCAGGGCCTCAGGGACCCTACACTACCCTCAGGGGCCCTACTACTACCCCTGTAGGCCCTACAGGGGTCCTACACTGAACGTTAGACAAGATGCCAAACACACGATTCTGGCGAGAGGGAAGGAGAAGTTCTGATTTCTGCATCACGTTCACCCATGGGAAGTGAGTAGAGATAAGGTCTAGGATTCTGTAGCCTGAAAACCGATGTTGGATAGAGATGGCGACCTAAGGCCATGGTGGTTCAGATGTTCTCAGTGTACTGCAAGCTGTCTGGGTGTCGGTTGGGAATTCAGGCCTCAGGTTCTGTCAGACAGGGCATTAGTGCACAGGCTAGACTATATAATTGGTGTACAGTTGAGTGATGTGCAGGTTTATCCTCATTTGAGGCTTCTGGGTAGACCCATAGGGCAATATTTTTCTTCTAGAGGGCAGGCAGAGTGCAGCACTGTGTCATCGGAAATCCCAAAATAGAGGGCGTGTGGTCCAGGAGAGTGAGGACGGAAGTCGGAGAACACTAGCTACGCTTAGGTTTTGGGGTGAGGGCACAACAGGTACACTCTGAAGAGCTGAATCAAGATCTCGTGCATCTGAAGTCAAGGCGAAGATCAGCTGTTGGCTCAGGTTGGAGTTTCCATGATCTGCCTTCATGAAGATTGGGGGCATCATGTGACCTTGCAAGCTTTCCATGATATGAGTTGTTAGGTGGTCCATGCACAAGGACTCCTGTGGGACAGTCGAGACCTGTTGGATGGCTCAAGGATGTCCCATAAGGAACGACGCAAGAGCAGGGTTCTAAGGATTGATGCCTGAAGAGCCCAACTCGCATTTCAATTGTCTCCTAGCGACAAGGCAGGTTCAATCTGCTGGCTCTGGAGTAGCAACCGAGGGGGTTTAGTTGAAATGGACTCTCCTGAGGATGGGTCATAATTTGGGATTGTGTCCATGGAGATATTCAAATGGGGCAATGGCTCCAGTGACCTGAAGTTTTCTCCTAACTGGAGGTTATGACACAGCTCCATAGAGCAAGATTCCCATGTGGAGACGAGATTTTTTCTGATAGGTAGCTCTGGAAACTCCCTTATGCTGGTATTGGATTCCAGGCCTCTGAGGAGAGATGCCTGAAAACAAAAGAAATGGATCCAATTAGGGCCTAGGTGCCTGTCTTGTTCAATATTCTTTTCTATGGATATCTGTCTAAGGTTCTGATTGGAGGTAGTGGCTCAGCTTGTGCCAGAGGGTCCCTGTATGTCCAGGACATTCTACACTATTGGGATAGCCTCAGAGATTTTGGATGATTCTCCTAATCTGTCAGGTTGTGCCAAATGAATGAGCAGAATTCCCTTGGATAGAGCAGGCACAGTCCTGAGGTGTGGCTCCATGGGGCCCAGCCTTTAGGGTGTGTGGGTGAGGACAATGGAGACAGAAGTCTGAAAACACAAACTCGGCTTAGGTTTGGGGACATAGGTATGGCAGGCCCGATCTACAGACCTTGAGAATTTTGGGGGCTCTGAACAAAGGGCAAGTGTGTGGCGCTTTTTCAGGTTTTTGTCTCCGGATTTTGTGTCAATGGTGGCCGTGGAATGTCAGGCTGGCCTCATCGACCATGGACGAGTATTTCTCTCTGTGGATTTGGCCAAATTCCAAGTGTTTGGGGTCATTCTTTGGATGGTAGGAGTCCTTACTTTTTTTTTTCTTTATCTTGTTTTTTTTTTTTGTTTTTTTTTTTTTTTTTTTACCTTATGTGTCCCACCAAAGAGGGATTCCAGAAAAGAGCTCTGAATAAGGTTGACTAGACTTCTCAAGCTCTGGCTAGGATTGGGGGAGTAGGGGCATGGCAAGTCCCATATGCAGGCTCTTGGTCCAGCCCCGGAGAGGCTTTACTTGAGGCCAGGGTTCATGCTTAGGGTCCTAATGTGTGTTTGTGCCCATCGCAGCCCTCAAGCATGTCTGAGGCCTCATGGGCCATGCTGGGTTCTCATATACTGAACGTTGGACAACATGCCAACCACAAGGTTTCTGGTCATGGGGAAGGTGAAGTTCTGATTTCTGCATCACGTACGTCACTTAGTTGTGAGTGGAGATAATGTCTAGGTTCTGAAGCCTGAAGACCAAGGTTGGGAAGAGATGATGACCTAAGGCCATGGCATGTTCGATGTGTTCAGTGTGAGGCCAGGTGTCTGGGTGTCGGTCACGAGGTCTGGGATCAGGCTGTGTCAGACAGGGCATTAGTGCCCAGGCTAGACTGTATAATTGGGGTACAGTCTAGAGAATTGCAGGTTGATCCTCATTTGATGTTTCTGGGTAGACCCCTAGGGCAAAGTCTCTCTTCTGGAGGGCAGGCAGAGTGCTGCATTTTGTCTCCAGAATTCCCAAAGTGGAAGGCTTGTGTGCCAGGAGTGTGAGGACGGAAGTCTGAGAACGTGAGCTGGCTTAGGTTTTGGAGCGAGGGAAAGGCAGGCACACTCTGCAGAGCTGAATTGAGATCTCATGCATCTGAAGTCAGGGCGAGGATCAGACGGGAGTTTCTGTCCATGATGTCCTCTACCTGAAGGTGGAGGCATCACGAGGCCATGGAGGTTTTCCCACGGTGCGAGTGTGTGATGCTGCAAACCACAAGGATTCCTTCTGCAGGACAGTTGAGACCTGTTGAATGGATCAAGGACACCCCATTAGGAATTTCTCCAGAGCAGAGTTCTAACAACGGATACCTGTGCAACGAACTCGCATTCCAATTGTCTCCTAGTGACAAAGCAGGTTTGATCTGCTGGCACTGGGTGAGCAACCGCCAGGTTTGAGTTGAAATGGACTCTCCTGAGGATGGGTCATAATGTGGGATTGTGTCCATTGAGACATTGGAATGGGGCGGTGGCTTCAGTGACGTGAAATTTTCTCCTAACTGGAGGTTTTGACACAGTTCCATATAGCATGATTCCCATGTGGCATGCGATTTGTTCTGATTGGTAGCTCCAGAAACCCCCATGTGCTGGTATTGGAATCCAGGCCTCTGAGGAGAGATACGTGAAAACAAAAGCAATGGATCCGTTTAGGGCCTAGGTGCCTGTCCTGTTCAATCTTCTTTTCTATGGATATCTATCTACAGGTCTGATTGGAGGTAGTGGCTCAGCTTGTGGCAGATGGTCCCTGTTTGTCCCGGACATTCTGCAATATTGGGGTGGCCTCGGGGACTTCGGATGTTTCTCCTAATCTGTCAGGTTGTGCCAAAGGAATGAGCAGAATTCCCATGGAGAGGGCAGGCACAGTCCTGAGGTGTGGCTCCATGGGGCCAAGCCTTGAGGGTGTGTGGGCCAGGACAATGGAGACAGAAGTCTGAAAACACAAACTTGGCTTAGGTTTGGGGACATAGGTATGGCAGGCCCGATCTACAGACCGTGAGAATTTTTCAGGCTTTGAACAAAGGGCGAGTGTGTGGCGCTTTTTCAGGCTTTTGTCTCCGGATTTTGTGTCAATGGTGGCCGTGGAATGTCAGGATGGCCTCATCAGCCATGGACGAGTATTTCTCTCTGTGAATTTGGCCCAATTCCAAGTGTTTGCGGTCATTCTTTGGACGGTAGGAGTCCTTTTACTATTTTTTTTTAACCTCATGTGTCCCACCAAGGAGGGATTCTAGAGAAGAGATCTGAGTAGGGGTGACTAGACTTCTCAAGAACTGGTTAAGGCTTGGGGAGTAGGGGCATGGTAATCTCCATATGTGGGCTCTTGGTCCAGCCCCGGAGAGGCTTTATTGAGGCCAGGGATCATGCTTAGGATCCTAATGTGTGTTTGTGCCCATCACAGCCCTCAAGCATGTCTGAGGCCTCATGGGCCATGCTGGTTTCTCCTACATTGCACGTTGGACAACATGCCAACCACAGGGTTTCTGGTCATGGGGAAGGAGGAGTTCTGATTTCTGCATCACGTACACGGCATGGCAGTGAGTAGAGATAAGGTCTAGATTCTGAAGCCTGAAAACAGAGGTTGGTAAGAGATGACAACCTAAGGCCATGGTGGGTCCGATGCACTTAGTGTGCGGCCAGATGTCTGTGTCCATCATGAGGTCTGGGCTCAGGCTGTGTCAGGCAGGGCATTAGTCCCCAGGCTAGACTGTATAATTGGGGTACAGTCGAGTGATGTGAAGGTTGGTCCTCATTTGGGGTTTCTGGTTGGCCCCATAGGGCAAAGATTTTCTTCTGGAGGGCAGGCAGAGTGCTGCATTCTGGCTCCAGAATTGCCAACTTCAGGGCTTGTGGGCCAGGTGTTTTTGGACAGAAGTCTGAGAACACAAGTTCAGCTTAGAATTCGCAGCGGTGACATGGCAGGCACACTCTACAGACCTGAAATGAGATCTCGTGCATCTGAAGTCAGGGCGAGGATCAGATGTTGGCTTAGGTTGGAGTTTCTGTACATGATGTCCCCTTCATGAAGGTGGGGGGGCATCAGGAAACCATGGAAGATTTCCAACTTTGTGAGTGTGTGATGCTCCAAACCACAAGGATTCCGTCAGTGGGACAGTCACGACCTTTTGGATGGATCAAGGACGTCCCATAAGAAATGCTCCAAAGCACAGTTCTAATGATGGATGCCTGGGCAGTCCAACTTGCATTCCAGTTGTGTCCTAGTGAAAAGGAGGATTTGATCTGCTGTCACTGGGGAAACAACCGAGGGGGCTGAATTGAAATGGAATCTCATGAGGATCAGTCGATGTGGATTTGTGTCCATGGATCCCTTGGAATGGGGCAGTGGCTCTGTTGCCCTGAAGAATTCTCCTAACCTGAGGTTTTGATGCAGCTCCAAAGAGCAAGTTTCCCATGTAGAGACGAGATTTGTTCTGAAACCCCCTCAACCTGGTATTGGAAACCAAGCATCTGGGGAACAATGCCTGGAATCCAAAGCAATGGATCTGATTACGGTCTAGGGGCCTGTCCTTTTCAATATTCTCCTCTGAGTGTCTCTGTCTAAGATTCAGAATGGAGGTCACTGCTCAGCTTGTGTCAGATCACCCATGTGTTGGGGGAGGCCAACACTATTGGACTGGTCTTGGGAATTGGAGGTTTCTCCTAATCTGTAAGGTTGTGGCAAATGAAACGGGCAGAGTTCCCTTGGAGAGCACTGGCACAGTCCTTAGGTGTGACACCACCTTTCTGGGTGTCATCCAGGAGGTCCAGGCTCAGGCTGTGTCAGACAGGGCATTAGTGCCAAGCTTAGACTGTATAATTGGAGTAAAGTTGAGTGGCATGCAGGTTGATCCTCATTTGGCGTTTCTGGGTAGCCCCAGGGGCAACGTTTTTCTTCTGGAGGGAAGAAAGAGTGCTGCATTGTGGCGACGGAATTCTCACACTGGAGGGCTTGTGGGCCAGAATTGTGAGGAAGGAAGTGTGAGAACACAAGCTAGGCTTAGGTTTTGGGTCAAGATCATGGCAGGCACACTCTGTAGAGCTAAATCTAAATCTCATGCATCTGAAGTCAGGGCGAGGATCAGACGTAGGCTCAGGTTGAAGTTTCTGTTCAGGATGGCCCCTTCATGATGGTGGGGGGCATCATGGGGCTATGGAGACTTTCCCACGATTGGCATTGTATGTTGCTCCAATCGGCAAGGATTCCTTCTACGGGACAGTCGAGACCGGTCAGATTGCTCCAGGATGTCCCATGCGGAACCACGGCAGTGCAGGGTTCTAAGGATGGATTCCTGGAGTGCCCGCCTCACATTCCTATTGTCTCCTAGTGACAAGGCAGGTTCGATCTGCTTCTTTTGGGGAGCAACCAAAGGGGATGTGTTGAAATGGACTCGCCTGCGGATGGGTCATAATGCGGGTTTGTGTCCATGGAGACCTTGGAATGGGGTGTTGGCTGCTGGGACCTGAAGGTTTCCCTTAACTGGAGGTTGTGACACAGCTCCAAAATGCATGTTTCCCATGTGGAAATGAGATTTGTTCAGACTGGTACCTCCAGAAGAACACATATGCTGGTATTGGAAACCAGGCCTCTGAGGAGAGATGCCTGGAATCAAAAGCAATGGATCTGATTAGGTCCTAGGTGCCTGTCCGGTTCAATCTTCTTCTCTGGGGTTATCTGTCTATGGGTCTGAGTTGAGGTAGTTGCTCATCTTGGGACAGATCACCCTGTTTGCCCTGAGTGGCCAACACTATTGGGATGGCCTCAGGGACGTTGGAGTGTTCTCCTAATCTTTAGGGTTGTGGCCAATGGAATATGCAGAATTTGCTTGGAGAAGGCAGGCACAGTCCTGAGGCATGGCTCCAGGGGCCCCAGCCTGGAGGGTGTGTGGGCCAGGACAGTGGGGACAGAAATCTGAAAACCCAAACTCAGCTTAGGTTTGGGGACGTAGGTATGACAGGCATGATCTATAGACCGTGAGGAGAATTTTTCAGGCTATGAACAAAGGGCAAGTGTGAGGCATATATCCAGGATTTTGTCTCTAGATTTTGTGTCAATGGTGGCCATGGAATGACGGGATGGCCTCTTTGGCCATGGATGATTCTTTCTCTTTTAAGATTTGGTTAGATCCCAAGTTTTGGGGCTCATTCAGGGGATGGAGGAGACCCTTCGATATTTTTTTCCTCAGGGGTTCCAGAGCAGAGACCTGAATAGGGGTGACTAGACCTCTCAACCTCTCATCAATATTGGGGGACTTGGGATGGCAATGCGGGTTCTTGGTCCAGACCCTGAGAGGCTTTATTTGAGGACAGGGCTCACACTGAGGGTCCCAATGTGTTTGTGCCCATTGCGGTTCTCAAGCATGGGCAGGGACTCATGGGCTACACTGGATTCTCCTACACTGAACGTTGGAAAACATGCCAACCACAAGGTTTCTTGCCTTGAGGAGAAGGAGTTTCATTTCTGCATCACGTTCACCCCTGGGTAGTGAGTATATATAAGGTCTAGGTTCTGAAGCCTGAAAACCAAGGTTGGGAAGAGATGATGACCTAAAGCCATGGCGGGTCTGATGTGCTCAGTGTACAGCCAGCTGTCTGGGTGTCGGTTGGGAATTCAGACCTCAGGCTGTGCAAGACAGGGCATTAACGCCCAAGCGAAACTTTATAATTGGGGTAGAGGCAAGTGGCATGCAGGTTGATCCTCATTTTGTGTTTCTGGTTAGCCCCATAGGACAACGTTTCTCTTCTGGAGGGCAGTCAGAGTGCTGCATTGTGTCTCTCCAGAATTCCCTAACTGGAGGGCTGGTGGGCTCGGAGTGTGAGGACGAAGTCTGAGAACAATAGCTAGGTTTTGCTTCGGGGCGGGGTTTCGGCAGGCACACTCTGCAGAGTTGAATCAAGATTTCGTGCATCTGAAGTCAGGGCGAGGATTAGACGTTGGCTCAGGTTGGAGTTTCTGTCCAAGATGGCTCTTTCATGAAGGGGACGGTGCACCACGAGGCCACAGAGCTTTTCCCATGATGGGAGTGGTGAGGTGCTCCAAACCGCAAGGATTCCTTCTGCAGGACAGCTGTGACCTGTTGGATGGCTCCAGGACGTCCCATATGGAATTACTTCAGAGTAGTTTTCTACAGATGGATGCTTAGCCAGCCCGCCTCACATTCCAATTGTCTCCTAGTGACAAGATAGGTTCGATCTGCTGGCTCTAGGGGAGCACCCAAGGGCACTGAGTTGAAATAGACTCTCCTGCAGATGGGTCCTAATGTGGGATTGTGTCCATGGAGACCTTGGAATGAGGTGGTGGCACCGGGGCCCTGAAGGATTTTCCTAGCCGGAGGTTTTGACACAGCTTGAAAGAGCACGTTTCCCATGTGGAGAAGACATTTGTTCTGACTGATGACTCAGGAAACCCCCATATGGTGGTATTGAAAACCAGGCCTCTGAGGTTCTGACATAGCTCCACGAGCAAGTTTCCAATGTGCAGAAAAGACTTGCTCTGAAGGGGCCTCTGGAAACCCCATAGGCTGGTATTGGAAACCAGGCCTCTGAGAAGAGATGCCTGGAAACCAAAGCAATGGATCTGATTAGGGCCTAGGGGCCTGTCCAGTTCAATGTTCTTCTCTGGGGACATCTGTCTCCAAGTTGGTGTGGAGCTAGTTGCTCAGCTAGTGTCAGATCACCCCTGTTTGTTCCAAGCGGCCTACAATATTGGGATGGTCCCAGGGACATTGGAGATTTCTCCTGATTTATATGGTTGTGGCCAATGGAATATGAAGGATTCCCTTTGAGAGGGCAGGAACAATCCTGAGGTGTGGTTCCAGGGGCCCTAGCCTGGAGGGTGTGTGTTTTCAGACAACTGTCCAAACAGCCCAGGCCTACACAACCTACAGGATCAGGCCCCTGGAGCCAAACCTGAGGACTGTACTTGCCCTCTCCAAGGGAATTGTGTGTGCCCATTCCAATGGCCACAACCCTTCTAATAGGATAAACCTCCAAAGTCCCTGATTCAACTCAATAGTGGTGACTTCCCAGGAAAAACAGGGGCAATCTGAGCCCAACTGAGACCTACCTGCACTCAGACCCATAGACAGATGTCCCCAGAGATAAAAAGGAAAGAACAGGCCCCTAGGCACTAATCAGATCCATTGCTTTGGTTTTCAGGCATCTCTCCTCAGAGGCCTGGATTTCAAAAGCAGCATATAGCTGTTTCTTGACCCACACATCAAAAAACATCTCATCTACACATGGGAAACTTGCACGTTGGGGCTGTGTCAAAGCCTCTGTTTAGGAGAACCCTTTAGGGCTTCAGTGCCACCGCTTCATTCCAAGGTCTCCATAGACACAAAAGCACGTTAGGACCCATCCCCAGGGGTGTCCATTTCAACTCAGCGTCCTCGGTTGCTCCCCACAGATCCAGGAGATCTAACCTGTCTTGTTGCTAGGAGACAATTGGAATGCGAGGTGGGCTACCCAGCCATCCATCCTTAGAACCCTGCTCAGAATCATTGGCCTGGAGCCAAACAACAGGTCTCAATTGTCCTGCAGAAGACTCTCTGCAGTTTGGAGCTTCTCACAACTCCCATCGTGGGAAAACCCCCATGGCCTCGTGATGCCCCCGCCCATTCATGAAGGGGCCATCAGGGACAGAAACTCCAACCTGAGCGATCGTCTGATCCTTGCCCTGACTTCAGATGCACGAGATCTCGATTCAGGTCTGTAGATTGTGCGTGCCATGGCCTCACCCAGAAACCTAAGCCTAGCTTGTGTTCTCAGACTTTTGTCGTCAGACTACTGGCCCACAAGCCCTCCAGTTTGGCAATCCAGAACTACAATGCAGCACTCTGCCGGCCCTCCAGAAGAAAAACATTGTCCTCTGGTGCTACCCAGTAATCCCAAATGAGGATCAACCTGCACCGACCTTGGCTGTACCCGAAATACATAGGCTAACCAGGGCACTGATGCCCTTTCTGACACAGCCTGAGCCTGGACCCCCTGGCCCCTCCCAGACAGCTGGCCGCACACTGAGCACATCGAGGCGCCATGGGATTAGGTCGTCATCTCTTCCCAACATCAGTTTTCAGGTTTCAGAACCTAGACCTTATCTCCAATCACTGCCCAGGGTTGAAGGTGATGCAGAAATCAGAACTACTTCCCCATGGCAAGAAACCTTGTGGTTGGCATGTTGTCCAACGTTCAGTGTAGTTGAAACCAGTGTGGCCCATGAGGCCCCGCCCATGCTCGCGGGCCACATTGGTCACAAACACACATTGTGACGCTCAGGCTGAGCCCTGTCCTCAAGTAAGGCCACTCAGTGGCTGGATGAAGAGATAGCATATTGGGCTTGCCATGCCACTAGGCCCCAATTTTTAACCATATTTCGGGTTGTCCCTTCAGTCTTCCCCACGGCTTGGCTTTGGAATTCCTCTTTTGGTGGGACACCTGAGGTAACAAAACTGAAATGAGTCCTCCCATCCCACAAATTGACGAAAAGCAATTGGGAATCGGGCCAAATCCTCAGAGAGGAAGATTCGTCCATTGCCCATGAGGCCTCCCCGACATTCCACGGCTATCGCTGATACAAAATCCAGAGACAAAAGCCTGAGCAAGCACCTCAGACTCGCACTTTCTTCATATCCTGAAGAGTTCTTCTCATGGTTTGTAGATCGGGCCTGCCATACCTACGTCCCCAAACCTAAGCTGAGTTTGGGTTTTCAGACTTCTGTCCTCAAAGTCTTAGGCCACACACCCTCCAGGCTGGGCCCCTGGAGCCACACATTCGGACTGTGCCTACCAATCCATGGGAATTCTGCCCATTCCATGGTCCAAAATCGTACAAATTAGGAGAAATCTCCAAAGTCCCTGAGGCCATCCCAATTGTGTAGGTCGCCCGGAACAAACAAGGGCTGTCTGACACCAGCTGATAATCGACCTCCACTCATACCATAGATGGATGTCCCCAGAGAAGAAGAACGAACCAGACAGGACCCTAGGCCATAATAGGATCCATTGCTTTGGGTTACAGGCATGTGTCCTCAAAAGCCTGATTCCAATACGAGCATAGGGGTTTTCCTGAGGCACCCATCAGAACTCATCTCGTCTCCACAAGGAAACCTGTGCATGGGAGCCATGTCCAAAGCTTAGGAGAGTACTTCAGGGTCCCGGTGCCACCGCCCCATTCCAAGGCCCTCATGGACACAAAAACACATTAGGACCCATCCTCAGGAAAGTCCATTTCAACTCAGCCACCCCGGTTGCTCCCGCAGAGCCATCAGATCTAAACTGTCTTGTTGCTAGGAGACAATTGGAATGCGAGGCGGGCTTCCCAGGCATCCATCCGCGAACGGTGCTCTGGAGTCATTCGATATGGGATGTCCTGGAGCTGTCCAACAGGTCTCAATTGTCCCGCAGAAGGAATCCATGAAGGGGGCATCCCACAACTCCCAACGTGGGAAAACCTCAATGGCCTCGAGATTCCGCTACCTTCATGAAGCGGCAGTCATGCTCAGAAACTCCAACCTGAGCCAACGTCTGATCCTCGCCCTGACTTCAGATGCATGAGATATTGGTTCAGATCTGCAGGGGGTACCTGCCGTGCCCTCGCCCTGAAACCCAAGTCTAGCTTGTCATCTCAGACTTCCGTCCTCACACTCCTGGCCCCGAAGCCCTCAAGTTTGGCAATTCCGGACCCACAATGCAGCACTCTGCCTGCCCTCTAGAAAAAAAATTTTTGCCTCATGAGCTGCCCAGGCACCTTAAATGAGGGTAAACCTACACAGCACTCGACTTTACCCAAATTATAAATTCTAACCTGGGCACTAATGCACTGTCGAACACAACCTGAGCCTGGACCACCACCAACATCCAGAATGCTGACCAAACACTGAGCACATAAAACCCGCATTGGCCTTAGGTCATCATCTCTTCCCTACCTCAGTTTTCAGGCTTCAGAACCGAGACCTTATCTCCAATCACTTCCCAGGGGTGAGTGTGATGCAGAAATCAGAACTCCTCCTTACCCATGGCAAGAACCCTGTGGTTGGCACGTTGTCCAACGTTCAGTGTAGGAGAAACCAGCATTCACCCTGAGGCCCCGCCCATTCTTGAGTGCGACGAGGGCATACACATGCATTGTGACCCTCAGCATGAGTCCTGTCCTCTAGTAAGTCCTCTCAGTGGCTGGACCATTAGATGTCATAATGGGCTTGACATGCCCCTAGGCCCCAAATTTTAACCAAATTTCTGATGGTCCAGTCGCCCCTCCCCAGGGCTCTACTCTGGAATCCCTCATTTGGTGGGACACCTGAGGATAAAAAAGAAAAAAACAAGAAAAAAAAAAAAACGGACTTCTTCCAGCCCACAGAATGACCCCAAACTCTTTGGACGGGGCCAAACCACCAGAGAGTAAGACTCGTCCATTTCCCATGAAGTCACCCAGAAATTCCACGACCATGAGTGACACGATATCCAGAGACAAAAACTTGAGCAGGAGCCTCACACTCGCCCTTCTTTCAAATCCCGAAGTGTTCTCCTCAGGTCTGTAGATCAGTCCTGCCATACCTATGACCGAAACATAAGCCGAGTTTGTGTTTTCAGACAACTGTCCAAACAGCCCTGCCCTACACACCCTACAGGCTCAGGCCCCTGGAGCCAAACCTGAGGACTGTACTTGCCCTCTCCAAGGGAATTGTGTGTGCCCATTCCAATGGCCACAACCCTTCTAATAGGATAAACCTCCAAAGTCCCTGATCCATCTCAATAGTGGTGGCTTCCCAGGAACAACAGGGGCAATCTGAGCCCAACTGAGCACCTACGTGCACTCAGACCCATAGACAGATGTCCCCAGAGGTAAAAAGGAAAGAACAGGCCCCTAGGCACTAATCAGATCCATTGCTTTGGTTTCCAGGCATCTCTCCTCAGAGGCCTGGATTTCAAAAGCAGCATATAGCTGTTTCTTGACTCACCCATCAGAAAACATCTCATCTACACATGGGAAACTTGCACGTTGGAGCTGTGTCAAAGCCTCTGTTTAGGAGAACCCTTTAGGGCCCCAGTGCCACCGCTTCATTCCAAGGTCTCCATAGACACAAAAGCACGTTAGGACCCATCCCCAGGGGTGTCCATTTCAACACAGCGTCCTCGCTTGCTCCCCACAGATCCAGGAGATCTAACCTGTCTTGTTGCTAGGAGACAATTGGAATGCGAGGTGGGCTACCCAGCCATCCATCCTTAGAACCCTGCTCAGAATCATTGGCCTGGAGCCAAAAACAAGTCTCAATTGTCCTGCAGAAGACTCTCTGCAGTTTGGAGCTTCTCACAACTCCCATCGTGGGAAAACCCCCATGGCCTCGTGATGCCCCCGCCCATTCATGAAGGGGCCATCAGGGACAGAAACTCCAACCTGAGCGATCGTCTGATCCTTGCCCTGACTTCAGATGCACGAGATCTCGATTCAGGTCTGTAGATTGTGCTTGCCATGGCCTCACCCAGAAACCTAAGCCTAGCTTGTGTTCTCAGACTTTTGTCGTCAGACTACTGGCCCACAAGCCCTCCAGGTTGGCAATCCAGAACTACAATGCAGCACTCTGCCGGCCCTCCAGAAGAAAAACATTGTCCTCTGGTGCTACCCAGTAATCCCAAATGAGGATCAACCTGCACCGACCTTGGCTGTACCCCAAATACATAGGCTGACCAGGGCACTAATGCCCTTTCTGACACAGCCTGAGCCTGGACCCCCTGGCCCCTCCCAGACAGCTGCCGCACACTGAGCACATCGAGCCGCCATGGCCTTAGGTCGTCATCTCTTCCCAACATCAGTTTTCAGGTTTCAGATCCTAGACCTTATCTCCAATCACTGCCCAGGGTTGAAGGTGATGCAGAAATCAGAACTCCTTCCCCATGGCAAGAAACCTTGTGGTTGGCATGTTGTCCAACGTTCAGTGTAGTTGAAACCAGTGTGGCCCATGAGGCCCCCCCCATGCTCGCGGGCCACATTGGTCACAAACACACATTGTGACGCTCAGGCTGAGCCCAGTCCTCAAGTAAGGCCACTAAGTGGCTGGATGAAGAGATAGCATATTGGGCTTGCCATGCCCCTAGGCCCCAATTTTTAACCATAGTTCGGGTTGTCCCTTCAGTCTTCCCCACGGCTTGGCTTTGGAATTCCTCCTTTGGTGGGACACCTGACGTAACAAAACTGAAATGAGTCCTCCCATCCCACAGATTGACGAAAAGCAATTGGGAATCGGGCCAAATCCTCAGAGAGGAAGATTCGTCCATGGCCCATGAGGCGTCCCCGACATTCCACAGCCATCGCTGATACAAAATCCAGAGACAAAAGTGAGCAAGCGCCTCAGACTCACACTTTCTTCATATCCTGAAGTGTTCTTCTCATGGTTTGTAGATCGGGCCTGCCATACCTACGTTCACAAACCTAAGCTGAGTTTGTGTCTTCAGACTTCTGTCCTCAAATTCTTGGGCCAAACAACCTCCAGGCTGGGCCCCTGGAGCCACACATTAGGACTGTGCCTACCAATCCATGGGAATTCTGCCCATTCCATGGTCCAAAATCGTACAAATTAGGAGAAACCTCCAAAGTCCCTGAGGCCATCCCAATAGTGTAGGTCGCCCGGAACAAAAAAGGGCTGTCTGACACCAGCTGATAATCGACCTCCACTCATACCATAGATGGATGTCCCCAGAGAAGAAGATTGAACCAGACAGGACCCTAGGCCATAATAGGATCCATTGCTTTGGGTCATAGGCATGTGTCCTCAAAATTCTGATTCCAATACGAGCTTCGGGGTTTTCCTGAGGCACCCATCAGAACTCATCTCGTCTCCACAAGGAAACCTGTGCATGGGAGCCATATCCAAAGCTTAGGAGAGTACTTCAGGGTCCCGGTGCACCCGCCCCATTCCAAGGCCCTCATGGACACAAAAACACATTAGGACCCATCCTCAGGAAAGTCCATTTCAACTCAGCCACCCCGGTTGCTCCCGCAGAGCCATGAGATCTAAACTGTCTTGTTGCTAGCAGACAATTGGAATGGAGGCGGGCTTCCCAGGCATCCATCCGCGAACGGTGCTCTGGAGTCATTCCATATGGGATGTCCTGGAGCTGTCCAACAGTTCTCAATTGTCCCGCAGAAGGAATCCTTGAAGGGGCATCCCACAACTCCCAACGTGGGAAAACCTCAATGGCCTCGAGATTCCGCTCCCTTCATGAAGCGGCCGTCATGCTCAGAAACTCCAACCTGAGCCAACGTCTGATCCTCGCCCTGACTTCAGATGCATGAGATATTGGTTCAGATCTGCAGGGGGTACCTGCCGTGCCCTCGCCCTGAAACCCAAGTCTAGCTTGTCTTCTCAGATCTGTCCTCACACTCCTGGCCCCGAAGCACTCAAGTTTGGCAATTCCGGACCCACAGTGCAGCACTCTGCCTGCACTCTAGAAAAAGAATGATGCCTCATGAGCTGCCCAGGCACCTTAAATGAGGGTAAACCTACACAGCACTCGACTTTACCCAAATTATATAGTCTAACCTGGGCACTAATGCACTGTCGAACACAACCTAGCCCGGAACTCCTGACCAACACCCAGAAAGCTGACCGCACACTGAGCACATAAAACCCGCCATGGCCTTAGGTCATCATCTCTTCCCTACCTCAATTTCAGGCTTCAGAACCGAGACCTTATCTCCAATCACTGCCCAGGGGTGAGTGTGATGAAGAAATCAGAACTACTCCTTACCCATGGCAAGAACCCTGTGGATAGCACGTTGTTCAACGTTCAGTGTAGGAGAAACCAGCATTCACCCTGAGGCCCCGCCCATTCTTGAGTGCGACGTGGGCATACACACGCATTGTGACCCTCAGCATGAGTCCTGTCCTCTAGTAAGTCCTCTCAGTTGCTGGACCATTAGATGTCATAATGGGCTTGACATGTCCCTAGGCCCCAATTTTTAACCAAATTTCTGATGGTCCAGTCGCCCCTCCCCAGGGCTCTACTCTGGAATCCCTCATTTGGTGGGACACCTGAGGATAAAAAAGAAAAAAACAAGAATAAAAAAAAAAACGGACTTCTTCCAGCCCACAGAATGACCCCAAACTCTTTGGACGGGGCCAAACAACCAGAGAGTAAGACTCGTCCATTTCCCATGAAGACACCCAGAAATTCCACGACCATGAGTGACACGATATCCAGAGACAAAAACTTGAGCAGGAGCCTCACACTCGCCCTTCTTTCAAATCCCGAAGAGTTCTTTTCATGGTCTGTGATCAGTCCTGCAATACCTATGACCCGAAACATAAGCCGAGTTTGTGTTTTCAGACAACTGTCCAAACAGCCCTGGCCTACACAACCTACAGGCTCAGGCCCCTGGAGCCAAATCTGAGGACTGTACTAGCCCTCTCCAAGGGAATTGTGTGTGCCCATTCCAATGGCCACAACCCTTCTAATAGGATAAACCTCCAAAGTCCCTGATCCATCTCAATAGTGGTGGCTTCCCAGGAAAAACAGGGGCAATCTGAGCCCAACTGAGCACCTACCTGCACTCAGACCCATAGACAGATGTCCCCAGAGGTATGAAGGAATGAAGAGGCCCCTAGGCACTAATCAAATCCATTGCTTTGGTTTCCAGGCATCTCTCCTCAGAGGCCTGGATTTCAAAAGCAGCATATAGCTGTTTCTTGACTCACCCATCAGAAAACATCTCATCTACACATGGGAAACTTGCACGTTGGAGCTGTGTCAAAGCCTCTGTTTAGGAGAACCCTTTAGGGCCCCAATGCCACCGCTTCATTCCAGGTCTCCATAGACGCAAAAGCACGTTAGGACCCATCCCCAGGGGTGTCCATTTCAACTCAGCGTCCTCGGTTGCTCCCCACTGATCCAGGATATCTAACCTGTCTTGTTGCTAGGAGACAATTGGAATGCGAGGTGGGCTACCCAGCCATCCATCCTTAGAACCCTGCTCAGAATCATTGGCCTTGAGCCAAACAACAGGTCTCAAATGTCCTGCAGAAAACTCTCTGCAGTTTGGAGCTTCTCACAACTCCCATCGTGGGAAAACCCCCATGGCCTCGTGATGCCCCCGCCCATTCATGAAGGGGCCATCAGGGACAGAAACTCCAACCTGAGCGATCGTCTGATCCTTGCCCTGACTTCAGATGCACGAGATCTCGATTCAGGTCTGTAGATTGTGCGTGCCATGGCCTCACCCAGAAATCTAAGCCTAGCTTGTGTTCTCAGACTTTTGTCGTCAGACTACTGGCCCACAAGCCCTCCAGTTTGGCAATCCAGAACTACAATGCAGCACTCTGCCGGCCCTCCAGAAGAAAAACATTGTCCTCTGGTGCTACCCAGTAATCCCAAATGAGGATCAACCTGCACCGACCTTGGCTGTACCCCAAATACATAGGCTGACCAGGGCACTAACGCCCTTTCTGACACAGCCTGAGCCTGGACCCCCTGGCCCCTCCCAGACAGCTGGCCGCACAATGAGCACATCGAGCTGCCATGGCCTTAGGTCGTCATCTCTTCCCAACATCAGTTTTCAGGTTTCAGATCCTAGACCTTATATCCAATCAATGCCCAGGGTTTAAGGTGATGCAGAAATCAGAACTCCTTCTTCATGGCAAGTAACCTTGAGGTTGGCATGTTGTCCAACGTTCAGTGTAGTTGAAACCAGTGTGGCCCATGAGGCCCCGCCCATGCTCGCGGGCCACATTGGTCACAAACACACATTGTGACGCTCAGGCTGAGCCCAGTCCTCAAGTAAGGCCACTCAGTGGCTGGATGAAGAGATATCATATTGGGCTTGCCATGCCCCTAGGCCCCAATTTTTAACCATAGTTCCGGTTGTCCCTTCAGTCTTCCTTACGGCTTGGCTTTGGAATTCCTCTTTTGGTGGGACACCTGAGGTAACAAAACTGAAATGAGTACTCCCATCCCACAGATTGATGAAAAGCAATTGGGAATCGGGCCAAATCCTCAGAGAGGAAGATTCGTCTATGGTCCATGAGGCGTCCCCGACATTCCACGGCCATCGCTGATACAAAATCCAGAGACAAAAGCCTGAGCAAGAGCCTCAGACTCACACATTTTTCATATCCTGAAGAGTTCTTCTCATGGTTTGTAGATCGGGCCTGCCATACCTACGTCCCCAAACCTAAGCTGAGTTTGTGTTTTCAGACTTCTGTCCTCAAAGTCTTAGGCCACACACCCTCCAGGCTGGGCCCCTGGAGCCACACATTCGGACTGTGCCTACCAATCCATGGGAATTCTGCCCATTCCATGGTCCAAAATCGTACAAATTAGGAGAAATCTCAAAAGTCCCTGAGGCCATCCCAATAGTGTAGGTCGCCCGGAACAAACATGGGCTGTCTGACACCAGCTGATAATCGACCTCCACTCATACCATAGATGGATGTCCCCAGAGAAGAAGATTGAACAAGGCAGGACCCTAGGCCATAATAGGATCCATTGCTTTGGGTTACAGGCATGTGTCCTCAAAAGCCTGATTCCAATACGAGCATAGGGGTTTTCCTGAGGCACCCATCAGAATTCATCTCGTCTCCACAAGGAAACCTGTGCATGGGAGCCATGTCCAAAGCTTAGGAGAGTACTTCAGGGTCCCGGTGCCACCGCCCCATTCCAAGGCCCTCATGGACACAAAAACACATTAGGACCCATCCTCAGGAAAGTCCATTTCAACTCAGCCACCCCGGTTGCTCCCGCAGAGCCATCAGATCTAAACTGTCTTGTTGCTAGGAGACAATTGGAATGCGAGGCGGGCTTCCCAGGCATTCATCCGCGAACGGTGCTCTGGAGTCATTCCATATGGGATGTCCTGGAGCTGTCCAACAGGTCTCAATTGGCCCGCAGAAGGAATCCATGAAGGGGGCATCCCACAACTCCCAACGTTGGAAAACCTCAATGGCCTCGAGTTTCCGCTCCCTTTATGAAGCGGCCGTCATGCTCAGAAACTCCAACCTGAGCCAACGTCTGATCCTCGCCCTGACTTCAGATGCATGAGATATTGGTTCAGATCTGCAGGGGGTACCTGCCGTGCCCTCGCCCTGAAACCCAAATCTAGCTTGTCTTCTCAGACTTCCGTCCTCACACTCCTGGCCCCGAAGCCCTCAAGTTTGGCAATTCCGGACCCACAATGCAGCACCATGCCTGCCCTCTAGAAATAAAATTATTGCCTCATGAGCTGCCCAGGCACCTTAAATGAGGATAAACCTACACAGCACTCGACTTTACCCAAATTATATAGTCTAACCTGGGCACTAATGCACTGCCGAACACAACCTGAGCCCGGACCTCCTGACCAACACCCAGAAAGCTGACCGCACACTGAGCACATAAAACCCGCCATGGCCTTAGGTCATCATCTCATCCCTACCTCAGTTTTCAGGCTTCAGAACCGATACCTTATCTCCAATCACTTCCCAGGGGTGAGTTGATGCAGAAATCAGAACTCCTCCTTACCCATGGCAAGAACCTTGTAGTTGGCACGTTGTCCAACGTTCAGTGTAGGAGAAACCAGCATTCACCCTGAGGCCCCGCCAATTCTTGAATGCGACGTGGGCATACACACGCATTGTGACCCTCAGCATGAGTCCTGTCCTCTAGTAAGTCCTCTCAGTTGCTGGACCATTAGATGTCATAATGGGTTTGACATGTCCCTAGGCCCCAATTTTTAACCAAATTTCTGATGGTCCAGTCGCCCCTCCCCAGAGCTCTACTCTGGAATCCCTCATTTGGTGGGACACCTGAGGATAAAAAAGAAAAAAACAAGAATAAAAAAAAAAAAACGGACTTCTTCCCGCCCACAGAATGACCCCAAACTCTTTGGACGGGGCCAAACAACCAGAGAGTAAGACAGGTCCATTTCCCTTGAAGACACCCAGAAATTCCACGATCATGAGTGACACGATATCCAGAGACAAAAACTTGAGCAGGAGCCTCACACTCGCCCTTCTTTCAAATCCCGAAGAGTTCTCCTCATGGACTGTAGATCAGTCCTGCCATACCTATGACCCGAAACATAAGCCGAGTTTGTGTTTTCAGACAACTGTCCAAACAGCCCTGGCCTACACAACCTACAGGCTCAGGCCCCTGGAGCCAAATCTGAGGACTGTACTTGCCCTCTCCAAGGGAATTGTGTGTGCCCATTCCAATGGCCACAACCCTTCTAATAGGATAAACCTCCAAAGTCCCTGATCCATCTCAATAGTGGTGGCTTCCCAGGAAAAACAGGGGCAATCTGAGCCCAACTGAGCACCTACATGCACTCAGACCCATAGACAGATGTCCCCAGAGGTAAAAAGGAAAGAACAGGCTCCTAGGCACTAATCAGATCCATTGCTTTGGTTTCCAGGCATCTCTCATCAGAGGCCTGGATTTCAAAAGCAGCATATAGCTGTTTCTTGACTCACCCATCAGAAAACATCTCATCTACACATGGGAAACTTGCACGTTGGAGCTGTGTCAAAGCCTCTGTTTAGGAGAACCCTTTAGGGCCCCAGTGCCACCGCTTCATTCCAAGGTCTCCATAGACACAAAAGCACGTTAGGACCCATCCCCAGTGGTGTCCATTTCAACTCAGCGTCCTCGGTTGCTCCCCACAGATCCAGGAGATCTAAACTGTCTTGTTGCTAGGAGACAATTGGAATGCGAGGTGGCCTACCCAGCCATCCATCCTTAGAACCCTGCTCAGAAACATTGGCCTGGAGCCAAACAACAGGTCTCAAATGTCCTGCAGAAGACTCTCTGCAGTTTGGAGCTTCTCACAACTCCCATCGTGGGAAAACCCCCATGGCCTCGTGATGCCCCCGCCCATTCATGAAGGGCCATAAGAGACAGAAACTCCAACCTGAGCGATCGTCTGATCCTCGCCCTGACTTCAGATGCACGAGATCTCGATTCAGGTCTGTAGATTGTGTGTGCCATGGCCTCACCCAGAAACCTAAGCCTAGCTTGTGTTCTCAGACTTTTGTCGTCAGACTACTGGCCCACAAGCCCTCCAGTTTGGCAATCCAGAACTACAACACAGAACTCTGCCGGCCCTCCAGAAGAAAAACATTGTCCTCTGGGGCTACCCAGTAACCCTGAATGAGGATCAACCTGCACGGACCTTGGCTGTACCCAAAATACACAGCCAGACCAGGGCTCTAATGCCCTTTCTGGTACAGCCTGAGCGTGGACCCCCTGGCCCCTTTGAGACAGCTGGCCGCAAACTGAGCACATCGAGCCGCCATGGCCTTAGGTCGTCATCTCTTCCCAACATCAATTTTCAGGTTTCAGAACCTAGACCTTATATCCAATCACTGCCCAGGGTTGAAGGTGATGCAGAAATCAGAACTCCTTCCCCATGGCAAGAAACCTTGTGGTTGGCATGTTGTCCAACGTTCACTGTAGTTTAAACCAGTGTGGCCCATGAGGCCCCGCCCATGCTCGTGGGCCACATTGGTCACAAACACACATTGTGACGCTCAGGCTGAGCCCAGTCCTCAAGTAAGGCCACTAAGTGGCTGGATGAAGAGATAGCATATTGGGCTTGCCATGCCCCTAGGCCCCAATTTTTAATCATAGTTCGGGTTGTCCCTTCAGTCTTCCCCACGGCTTGGCTTTGGAATTCCTCTTTTGGTGGGACACCTGAGGTAACAAAACTGAAATGAGTCCTCCCATCCCACAGATTGACGAAAAGCAATTGGGAATCGGGCCAAATCCTCAGAGAGGAAGATTCGTCCGTGGCCCATGAGGCCTCCCCGACAATCCACGGCCATCGCTGATACAAAATCAAGAGACAAAAGCCTGAGCAAGCGCCTCAGACTCGCACTTTCTTCATATCCTGAAGAGTTCTTCTCATGGTTTGTAGATCGGGCCTGCCATACCTACGTCCCCAAACCTAAGCTGAGTTTGTGTTTTCAGACTTCTGTCCTTAAAGTCTTGGGCCACCCACCCTCCAGGCTGGGCCCCTGGAGCCACACATTCGGACTGTGCCTACCAATCCATGGGAATTCTGCCCATTCCATGGTCCAAAATCGTACAAATTAGGAGAAACCTCCAAAGTACCTGAGGCCATCCCAATAGTGTAGGTCGCCCAGAACAAACAAGGGCTGTCTGACATCAGCTGATAATCGACCTATACTCATAACAGAGATGGTTGTCCCCAGAGAAGAAGATTGAACCAGACAGGACCCTAGGCCATAATAGGATCCATTGCTTTGGGATACAGGCATGTGTCCTCAAAAGCCTGATTCCAATACGAGCATATGTGTTTTCCTGAGGCACCCATCAGAACTCATCTCTTCTCCACAAGGAAACCTGTGCATGGGAGCCATGTTCAAAGCTTAGGAGAGTACTTCAGGGTCCCGGTGCCACCGCCCCATTCCAAGGCCCTCATGGACACAAAAGCACATTAGGACCCATCCTCAGGAAAGTCCATTTCAACTCAGCCACCCCGGTTGCTTCCGCAGAGCCATCAGATCTAAACTGTCTTGTTGCTAGGAGACAATTGGAATGCGAGGCGGGCTTCCCAGGCATCCATCCGCGAACGGTGCTCTGGAGTCATTCCATATGGGATGTCCTGGAGCTGTCCAACAAGTCTTAATTGTCCCGCAGAAGGAATCCTTGAAGGGGGCATCCCACAACTCCCAACGTGGGAAAACCTCAATGACCTCGAGATTCCGCTGCCTTCAAGAAGCGGCCGTCATGCTCAGATTCTCCAACCTGAGCCATAGTCTGATACTTGCCCTGACTTCAGATGCATGAGATATTTTTTCAGATCTGCATGGGGTACATGCCGTGCCCTCGCCCTGAAACCCAAGTCTAGCTTGTCTTCTCAGACTTCCGTCCTCATACTCCTGGTTCCGAAGCCCTCAAGTTTGGCAATTTCGGACCCACAATGAGGCACTCTGCCTGCCCTCTAGAAAAAAAAATTATTGCCTCATGAGCTGCCCAGGCACCTTAAATGAGGGTAAACCTACACAGCACTCAACTTTACCCAAATTATATAGTCTAACCTGGGCACTAATGCACTGTCGAACACAACCTGAGCCAGGACCTCCTGACCAACACCCAGAAAGCTGACCGCACACTGAGCACAAAAAAGCCGCCATGGCCTTAGGTCATCATCTCTTCCTTACCTCACTTTTCAGGCTTCAGAACCGAGACCTTATCTCCAATCACTGCCCAGGGGTGAGTGTGGTGTAGAAATCAGAACTCCTCTTTACCCATGGCAAGAACCCTTGTGGTTGGCACGTTGTCCAACGTTCAGAGTAGAAGAAACCAGCATTCACCCTGAGGCCCCGCCCATTCTTGAGTGCGACGAGGGCATACAGAAACATTGTGACCCTCAGCTTGAGTTCTGTAGTCTAGTAAGTCCTCTCAGTGGCTGGAACATTAGATGTCATAATGGGCTTGACATGTCCCTAGGCCCCAATTTTTAACCAGATTTCTGATTGTCCAGTCGCCCCTCCCCAGGGCTCTACTCTGGAATCCCTCATTTGGTGGGACACCGGAGGTTAAAAAAGAAAAACAACAACAACAACTACAAAAAAAAAACAGACTTCTTCCAGCCCAAAGAATGACCCCAAACTCTTTGGACGGGGCCAAACCACCAAAAAGTAAGACTCGTCCATTTCCCATGAAGTCACCTAGAAATTCCACGACCATGAGTGACATGATATCCAGAGACAAAAACTTGAGCAGGAGCCTCACACTCGCCCTTCTTTCAAATCCCGAAAAGTTCTCCTCATGGTCTGTAGATCAGTCCTGCCATACCTATTACCCGAAACATAAGCCGAGTTTGTGTTTTCAGACAACTGTCCAAATAGCCCTGGCCAACACAACCTACAGGCTCAGGCCCCAGGACACAAAACTGAGGACTGTACTTGCCCTCTCCAAGGGAATTGTGTGTGCCCATTCCAATGGCCACAACCCTTCTAATAGGATAAACCTCCAAAGTCCCTGATCCATCTCAATAGTGGTGGCTTCCCAGGAAAAACAGGGGCAATCTGAGCCCAACTGAGCACCTACCTGCACTCAGACCCATAGCAGATATCCCCAGAGGTAAAAAGAAAAGAACAGGCCCCTAGGCACTAATCAGATCCATTGCTTTGGTGTCCAGGCATCTCTCCTCAGAGGTTCGATTTCAAAAGCAGCATATAGCTGTTTCGTGACTCACCCATCAGAAAACATCTCATATACACATGGGAAACTTGCACGTTGGAGCTGTGTCAAAGCCTCTGTTTAGGAGAACCCTTTAGGGCCCCAGTGCCACCGCTTCATTCCAAGGTCTCCATAGACACAAAAGCACGTTAGGACCCATCCCCAGGGGTGTCCATTTCAACTCAGCATCCTCGGTTGCTCCTCACAGATCCAGGAGATCTAACCTGTCTTGTTGCTAGGAGACAATTGGAATGCGAGGTGGGCTACCCAGCCATCCATCCTTAGAACCCTGCTCAGAATCATTGGCCTGGAGCCAAACAACAGGTCTCAATTGTCCTGCAGAAGACTCTCTGCAGTTTGGAGCTTCTCACAACTCCCATCGTTGGAAAGCCCCTTGGCCTCGTTTTGACCCCCCATTTATGAACGGGCCATCAGGGACAGAAACTCCTACCTGAGCAATCGTCTGATCCTCGCCCTGACTTCAGATGCACGAGATCTCGATTCAGGTCTGTAGATTGTGTGTGCCATGGCCTCACCCAGAAACCTAAGCCTAGCTTGTGTTCTCAGACTTTTGTCGTCAGACTACTGGCCCACAAGCCCTCCAGTTTGACAATCCAGAACTACAACACAGCACTCTGCCGGCCCTCCAGAAGAAAAACTTTGTCCTCTGGGGCTACCCAGTCATCCCAAATGAGGATCAACCTGCACCGGCCTTGGCTGTACCCCAAATACATAGGCTGACCAGGGCACTAATGCCCTTTCTGACACAGCCTGATCCTGGACCCCCTGGCCCCTGCCAGACAGCTGTCCGCACACTGAGCACATCGAGCCGCCATGGCCTTAGGTCGTCATCTCTTCCCAACCTCAGTTTTCAGGTTTCAGAACCTAGACCTTATCTCCAATCACTGCCCAGGGTTGAAGATGATGCAGAAATCAGAACTCCTTCCCCATGGCAAGAAACCTTGTGGTTGGCATGTTGTCCAACATTCAGTGTAGTTGAAACCAGTGTGGCCCATGAGGCCCCCCCCATGCTCGCGGGCCACATTGTTCACAAGCACACATTGTGACCCTCAGGCTGAGCCCAGTCCTCAACAAGGCCACTCAGTGGCTGGATGAAGAGATAGCATATTGTGCTTGCCATGCCCGTAGGCCCCAATTTTTAACCATAGTTCAGGTTGTCCCTTCAGTCTTCCCCACGGCTTTGCTTTGGAATTTTTCTTTTGGTGGGACACCTGAGGTAACAAACCTGAAAGGAGACCTCCCATCCCACAGATTGACGAAAAGCAATTGGGAATCGGGCCAAATCCTCAGAGAGGAAGATTCGTCCATGGCCCATGAGGCATCCCCGACATTCCACGGAGATCGCTGATACAAATTCCAGAGACAAATGCCTGAGCAAGCGCCTCAGACTCACTCTATATTCAAATCTTCATGAGTTCTTCTCATGGTTTGTAGATTGGGCCTGCCATACCGATGTCCCCAAAGAAAGCTGAGTTTGAGTATCGGAATCACAATCAGAACTCTGCCTTCCACATGGCTGTAATGCTTGTTCTTCGCATGGAGTCACACCTTCACGTGGGAAACCCTTCATGGCCCCTGATGCCACGCCCAAACGTGAGTGCTGCTTGGGCACAAATTCACACTGTGACCCTAGCATGAGCCCCATGACAAAGAAAGGCCTGTCAGGTTCGGGACGAAGATCCTGCATTTAGTCCTTGCCATGCACATAGTCACCCAGGACTAACTAGATGGTGTGTATTCCAGTTGAGGGAACCCACTGCTGTGCTCTAGAGTCCCTCTCCTGGGAGGTCCTTTGTGGCAGAAAACAGCACTCTTCACTTCCCACAGAATGAACCCAAACACTTGGGAGCTTGGACAATCCCCCGAGAGGAAGGCTCTTCCTCGGACCCTGAGGCAACCCCTACCCTGACCGGACACTGTGAACGCAACACCCAGAGACAAAAGCCTGAGCGACTGCCTCCCACTTGCCCTCCTTTGATATCCAGAGGATCTCCCCTCACGGACTGGAGATCAGGCCTGCCATTACCTTGGCCCCTACCTGAGCCAAGTTTTCTCTTTCAGACATCAGTCCCCAGAGCCCTGGAAAACACAGCCTCTAGGCTGGGTCCTCTGGAGCCATACCACAGGACTGTGCCTACTCTCTCCTGGGAAACTGTGTCCATTCCTTTGGCCACACACCTCCAGAATATGAGAAACCTCAAGGCCCCCGAGGTCATCCCACTACTGGGAGCCTCCCTGGACACACAGGGGCATTCGGACACAATCTGAGCAGCTACCTCCACGAAGGCATGCACACAGATGTCAACAGAGATAGAAGGTTGAGCCGGACAGGCCCTTAGGCCCTAATCTCAACTCTTGCTTTGGGTTCCAAGTGTTACTCCTCAGAGGCTTTGGTTCGAAGAACAGGATATGGGGCTTTCCTGAGGCACTGAACAGAACTCCTCTCGTCTCCACATGGGAAGCTTCCTTGTTGTAGCTGTGCCAAACGCCTCAGTTTGGAAAACCCTGCAGAGTCCCCGAGCCACCTCCACATTCCAAGGTCTCCCAGACCACCAAGCCACAGTAGAACTCATCTTCAGGAGAGTCGATTTCAACTCTCCCCTCTAGGTAGCTCACCCAGGAACCTGCAGATTGAGCCTGACTTGTCCTGACTAAACAGTGGGAATATGAGGTGGCGTTCCCAGGCATCCATGCTTTGACACCTGCTCTCGAGTCTTTCCGTATGGGGCCTCCTGGAACCATCCAATAGGACTCGACTGTCGAGAAGAAGGAAATCTTGAGGTTTGGAGTAGTTCACAAATCCCATCGTAGGCAAACCTCCCTGGCTTCATGAAGCCCCCACACCCTTCAGGAAGAGGACATGCTGGACAAAAACTCTAGCCTGAGGCACGTCTCATAGTTGACATGACCTCAGTGCAGGAGATCTCGATTCAGCCTCTGCAGAGTGGGCCTGCCGTGCCCTCGGTCCCAAACCTCACGCTAGCTTGTGTTTTCAGACTTCCTTCCTCACACTCCTGGAAAACAAGACCTCCGGACTAGGAACTCCAGAACCAAAACCCAGCCCAGTGTCTGCCCAACGGAAGAAAAACGTTTCCCTGTGGGGCTCTCCAGAAAACCCAGATGAGGATCAACCTGCTCGGGCCTCGACGGTACCCGAACTGGATAGGCTGCTCTGGGCACTCATGCTCTGTCTGACACAGCCTGAAGCCAGACGTCCAGACAGACAAGGAGACAACTGGCCGCACACCCACACTTCGGACACGCCATGGTCTTATGCCGTCACCTCTTCCTAACCTTGGTTTTCAGATATCTGAACCTAGACATCATATCAATTCTCCACACAGCTGGGTATCGCAAGCACAAAACAGAAGTCCTGCTTCCCCATGGCTGTAAAGCTTGCTCTTGGCATGGAGTAACACCTTCAGGGTGGGAGAAACCTTCATGGCCCCTGATGCCACGCAAAACGTGAGTGCTGATTGGGAACAAATTCACACTGTGACCCTCAGCATGAGCCCCATGTCAAAGAAAGGCCTCTCAGGGGTTGGACAAAGAGCGCGCATATGGGGCTTGCCAAGCCCCTATGCACCCAATCCTCACCACGTTTTGAATTTTCCAGTCGCCATGCCCGTACCTGGGGCTCTGCTCTGGAATCCCTTTCTTGGAGAGACCCATGAGCCAGACAACACGACTCCACCCTTCCCACAAAACGACCCCAATCTTGGGAGCTGGGACAAATCCCCAGAGAGGGATACTCGTCCACTGTCCCTGAGGCCACCCCTCAAATCCACGGATATCCCGGACACAACATACAGAGACAAAAGCCTGTTGGAACGCCTCTCACTCGCTCTTGTTTCAGAGTCCCAGGAGCTCCCTCTCGGGCTGTACATCCGGCCTGCCATACTCTAGGCGCCACTCATAAGCTGAGTTTGTGTATTCTGAATTCTGTGCCCACAGCCTGGACCCACACAACATCCAGGCTAGGGCCTCTGGACCAAACAGCGAAAGATTGTGCCTGCCCTCTCCAAGGAAAGTGTGCCCAATCCTTTGACCACAACCCTACAGGTTAGGGAAAAGCTCCAAGGCCCCTGAGGCCATCAATAGTGTAGGTTCCCCTGGACTAAGAGGGGTTCTCTGACACCAGCGGAGCAACTATCTCCACTTAGACTCTCAGACAGTGTCCCCAGAGACAGAAGGTTGAAATGGACAGGCCCCCAGGCCCTAATCTGAACCTTAGCTTTGGTTTCCATGTTTCCGTTCTCAGAGGACTGTTTTCGTAGACCAGCACATGGGGCTTTTCTGAGGCACCAAAACAAACCTCTCTCATCACCACATGGGCAGCTTTCTTACTGGGATGTATCAAACACTTCAGGTAGGAGAGTTCCGCAGGGCCACTGAACAACCAGCACATTCCAAGGTCTCCATGGACCCAAACGCACATTATG